>NC_064617.1:64366366-64669396 GCF_023898315.1 Schistocerca nitens
AACCCTGGCCAGCAAGATCTCCGGATCTGTCCCCCAATGAGCATGTTTGGGACTGGATGAAGCGTCGTCTCACGCGGTCTGCACGTCCAGCACGAACGCTGGTCCAACTGAGGCGCCAGGTGGAAATAACATGGCAAGCCGTTCCACAGGACTACATCCAGCATCTCTACGATCGTCTCCATGGGAGAATAGCAGCCTGCATTGCTGCGAAAGGTGGATATACACTGTACTAGTGCCGACATTGTGCATGCTCTGTTGCCGGTGTCTATGTGCCTGTGGTTCTGTCAGTGTGATCATGTGATGTATCTGACCCCAGGAATGTGTCAATAAAGTTTCCCCTTCCTGGGACAATGAATTCACGGTGTTCTTATTTCAATTTCCAGGAGTGTACGTACCATCACGTTTCCGACTTTGATAAAGGTCGGATTGTAGCCTATCGCGATTGCGGTTTATCGTATCGTGACATTGCTGCTCGCGTCAGTCGAGATCCAATGACTGCTGACAGAATATGGAATCTGTGGGTTCAGGAGGGTAATACGGAACGCCGTGCTGGATCCCAACGGCCTCGTATCACTAGCAGTCTAGATGACAGCCATCTTATCCGCATGGCTCTAACGGATAGTGCAGCCACGTCTCGATCCCTGAGTCAACAGATGGGGACGTTTGCAAGACAAAAACCATCTGCACGAACAGTTCGACGACGTTTGCAGTAGCAAGGACTATCAGCTCCGAGACAATGGCTGCTGTTATCCTTGACGCTGCTTCACAGACAGCAGTGCATGCGATGGTGTACCCAACGACCAACCTGGGTGCACGAATGACAAAACGTCATTATTTCGGACGAATCCAGGTTCTGTTTTCAGCATAATGTTGGTCGCATCCGTTTTTGGCGACATCGCGGTGAACGCACATTGGAAGCGTGTATTCGTCATCGCCATACTGGCGTATCACCCGGGTTGATGGTATGGGGTGCCATTGGTTATACGTCTCGGTCACCTCTTGTTCGCCTTGACGGCACTTTGAACAGTGGACGTTACATTACAGATGTGTTACGACCCGTGGCTCTACCCTTCATTCGATCCCTGCGAAACCCTACATTTCAGCAGGATAATGCACGACCGCATGTTGCAGGTCCTGTATGGGCCTTTCTGGATACAGAAAATGTTCGACTGCTGCCCTGGCCAGCACATTCTCCAGATCTCTCACCAACTGAAAACGTCTGGTCAATGGTGGCCGAGCAACTGGCTCGTCACAATATGCCAGTCACTACTCTTGATTAACTGTGGTAGCGTGTTGAAGCTGCATGGGTAGCTGAACCTGTACACGCCATCCGAGCTCTGTTTAACTCAATCCCCAGGCGTATCAAGGCCGTTATTACGACCAGAGGTGGTTGTTCTGGGTACTGATTTCTCAGGATGTATGCACCCAAATTGTGTGAAAATGTAATCACATGTCAGTTCTAGTATATATATTTGTCCAATGAATACCCGTTTATCATCTGCATTTCTTCTTGGTGTAGCAATTGTAATGACCAGTAGTGTATGATAGGAGCTGGAAAGTTTGTGGGACAATACTTGCATGGGACAACGGAGGTCGTAATATGATACGTTAGTTTTTATTGCTAAGTGGGGTCACTTCAGTGATATGAAGGTCATCTTTGTTTTTTTTTTTTTTTTTTAATGGGATGCTATAGTTTGGTAGTTATTTTCTGATAGTGGCTCTCGAGTCTAATGATGCGTAACAGTAAGGTCTTTGAATATCAAAGAAGGTGGAAAAGGTGGCATGAACGCCCATTTACAGAAGGAGTTCGAAGTGATGACATTTGGTATCAATGCGGTGCTGAAATCTTCTCGTGGACTGAGTGGTATTCCTTATCACATTGGCACTTATCGAAGCACATGCTCTGAAAATTCTTTCTCGCATAGCTTCAGGTGTAGTTGGGACGTCTTCATAAACAATGTCTTTTACGAATCACCACAAGAAAAAATCCAGAGGAGTCAAGTCCAGCAAACGAGCCGGCCACGACATATCTCCTCCACTTCCAATCCAACGGTTTGGGAACTGTCCCTGCAACTCATTTCTAGCCGTCAGAGAAAAACTTGCTGGGCACCCATCTTATTCATATCACATTCTTTTCCTTGTTCCTAATGGTATTTCTTTCAGTAACAGACCTAATGGTTCTTCCAGGACTGCGGTGTACTTCCCACCATTAAGATTTCCTTCGATGAAATAGGGGCCTATAATCCTATCCAGCAGAATCCCACACCATACATTCACCGACCACGGTTTTTGGTGTGCATCTTGCCGCAGCCAACATGGATTTTCAGTTACCCAATAATGTATGTTATGCAAATTATCGTTCCCATGGTTCGTGAATGTAGCCTCGTCAGTAAATAAAATCAGATTAATGAATGTGTCATCCCTCTGAATCTGAAACTGAGCCCATCGGCAGAATTCAGCTCGATGCATACAAACCATACCAGTTAGTTCTTGGTGGAGATTGATACGGTAAGGATGATATTTATGGCGATGCAGAACACGAACAACACTACTCTGGCACATGCCAGATGCCCTTGCGATCTGACGCGAACTAACACAACCACAAATATCTAACCACAGTGACAAGAGTACCAATCTCCGTTTCCTCGTTAGTAACTTGCCTTTGCCGTATATTTTTCCGATGCCTTACAGATAGTTTTCTCAATTTATCATACACATATTTAAATGTACGACGATAGTGGCTACCATGAAAACCTCTCGATTCTCTCTGTGATGTATCTGCTGGGTTTTGAAGACTGGAATTCTGTCCTTAGTCTGCGTTAAATCTACGCAAACTTGTGTAACTTGGTTCATTCTGTGACATTTTCGCCTTAGAATCACTTGCAGCTCTCATTGCTCAATATGCGTGCATAACGCCCGCTGCCGGCTCTGTATCTTGACGTGTAAGCAACTCTGGCTCGTTAGGCGCCGTACTGTAACCCGTCGGTATTCGTCCTACTGGTTGTGGCGTTCCGTAACGCGTCACTATGTTTTGATCAGCGTGTGTCACGGTTTGTGCTTGACGTACTGAACGTTACTGCAAACCACGATCTTGTATTCCAGACTCACCTGTTATTTTTTTTTGAACAAATGGTCGCAATCCAAACTGTTCTTCACGGTTACCAAAATATTCTGGCATACGCTGGTTTGGAATAATTTCCCGTTCGCGGTTTGCTGTTTCGGACTGGCATCTAGATGTGCCCTTCCGTCTTACGTCACACGAAATTTCGCATACCCTTTCCGTCGTATTATAGGCAACTGTTGATTTTTCAGTCTTCACAGTAGCATCTACCGACACTAAAGTGGATTCTGTCGTCGTCTGCGACTCCTCACTAACGCTTTCAACGTCACCACGACTTGCGTTCGAACGTAAAAATTCCGATCTCAGTAGTTGAAATTGCTGTTCGTTTTTCTCTTGTATTTTTAAAATACGCGCGCCGAATTTCTTTAATGCTGTTTTTGTCGTTCTTTTGTGAGACGTCGTCTCAGAAAAAACATGTTTTGCCTTCGTTGTCACTTTGATAGCAAAAACTTCGACCTGTCGTTTAACGTTCTTAACACTGTCCTGCGTATCTTCACGCAACTTAATCATGTCTGCTTGGACAGTTGCAATGTCTGTTCTCAATTATTTCTGCTCTGTAACGAGCGTTTGAAGCGTGATTTGCGTTTCCTTGACTTCAGCAGGCATTTGATCTAATTGACCTTGAATATTATCACGCGTTTTTTGTATTTCCTTGTTAATTTCTTTCAGCCTCAGTGTTATGCGCCCTTCTAATTCTTTTTGCCCTTGTGTTAGGCGCCCTTCTATAAGCTATTCTGATTCTTGAAACTGTGTTGTTTGATGACATATGCGCACCTCTATACGCTTTTCTGATTCCTGAGATTGTTGTAATAAACGCTGAAACATACCAAATAAGTTGGCGTTTTCATCTACACCACTTTAGCCAGCTGCCATCTGATGCAACCGTTCCCTATCTCGTTTTTCGTGAACTGTTTCCTTCACTCCCGAACGTAGTGTAGGAACACGAACACTCGTTCTTTAATGCAACTGGAAGCCTGACTGATTCAATATGATTACGTTTGGTTCAATGTACTGTAAATCACTATCCACAGAGCG
The DNA here is from genome assembly GCF_023898315.1 of Schistocerca nitens. Lineage (NCBI taxonomy): Eukaryota > Metazoa > Arthropoda > Insecta > Orthoptera > Acrididae > Schistocerca > Schistocerca nitens. The sequence continues at coordinate 64,370,523 of NC_064617.1, forward strand.
AGGTGGCGCGGTGGTTAGACACTGGACTCGCATTCGGGAGGACGACGGTTCAATCCCGCGTCCAGCCATCCTGATTTAGGTTTTCCGTGATTTCCCTAAATCATTCCAGGCAAATGCCGGGATGGTTCCTCTGAAAGGGCACGGCCGACTTCCTTCCCCATCCTTCCCTAATCCGATGAGACCGATGACCACGCTGTCTGGTCTCTTTCCCCAACCAACCAACCAACCACTTTCTACAGACTCAGCGTCTGATTTCTTAGCAACGCCGTTCTCATGTCCATTCTTTGGACCATGTTGAACATCATGTGCTGCATTTTCGGTCTCGTTCGGTGTTTCTACGTGTTCTGACTCATGTGCTCAAGCTGACCTACCTATTGCGTGTCTAACTCGATCCTATAAAGATCCTCCACGACTGCTCTTTATTTTCTGTCATTTTTGGGCGTTCGACAAAGCGTTGTTGTTCGCGAATTTTCCGAACCTGACTAAGTGTTAACATCTGATCATAAGACTATATTCAATATCTAAACCCGTTTTCTCGTCATTTCTATTGCCTTTTGGTTGGTGGAGTTGTGTCAGAACTCAACACAACCCAATTCAACGATGTGGTGCTCCAACAAATAAGAAATACATTAATATAATTCTATCTACACTTACTACACAGTTGAGTCACATTTACATTTCTTTTTCAATTTGCGTCTGCTTACTGTTTGGGAGATTTTTATGTTTTCTACGTAAGAGAAGCAATCCATCAGTCTGTCAGAATGCTGTAATTTCGCACCTTGGGAGGGTCGCCATTTTGTTGTACATCCAACCTTGTATCCGCGACGGAAATGCACAACTTAGCTTACCACTTAGCGTGCAAATGGACAAAACATCTGAACTGTCTGCTGAGGCCAGGGTGTCAAACAGACATTCTCAATAAATATGAGCGTGGCCCTGTAAGTCAGCTAATATCAGGTGCAGATCATAACAAAAATCATTACAAATGCTGCTGTCACGTACCTGTGATGCATGAATTAATGAAAGTGAAAGTTTGAAGTCTATTCTAGAAAGACAACACAGCTATTCCCTTTTTTAATCTACATATAATTTGTCAACTGTTGCTTTCAGGGGCCAAGTGATAAACAACAATCATGTTCATTTACTTTTAACACTCAATAAGAAAATATTTAATTCCTGTTCATACTGAAATGACGATTATTAAAATCTGCAATGGCGTTGTCTCCATGCTGGATCTGAAACGCTAATTCCCTACTCTGGCCTTCACTGAATTCACTCAGTCGCAACTTTCCTGCATTCTGTAGAACGGTAACCTTTCCCTCGTTGAAAATATGGCTATTGCACAATCACAATGGGTTGGAGCGACGTGCACAACTTCTTTGCCTGCAAAAATTTCCTCAGGAATAATTAACTACCGCTTTGCTATCTCTCCCCATGATATGTGAAGCGTATCGTCCTCAGAAAGCAAAGCTCTCAACGCCTTCGCTTATTTCCACATAATTGTGTGGTCCGCTACGAGACGAGAGAGAGAGATAGATAGAAAATTTAGGTCTCAAATTGTTTTATGTAGTGGGTATATCCCCAACGTGTCGCGTCTGCGTCGCCAAGTATGGCTTCAGCCAATCATCGTTTCGCTAGAGGTGAATCAATTTTTATTTTTCTTGCTGGGTTGCAGCCTATCCCTGTTAATGACATGCAACCAGTTACATTTCGCACCCTGCCTTATTTACGTTAAAAAGAACAATGTATTATTCTGGCCTTATCCCTTCTGTGATGAAGCTCTCCGTTCTCTTCCTAAATGGTAATTTTACGATGTAATTAACCACCTGATCGGTTCGTCTCCAAAATGCGTTTCATTTTAACTTGTTTGCTCTTGCCAATCCATATTGGTAGAGATGTTTTGTTAGTTTTCGGTAAATGAGATTAACTGAAGTGCAATTGTCTATTGTTGATATAATTATTATTTTCTGAGGATCTCATACTGTATCGTCCTGTCGATATGGATCAAGCTCATATAAGGTCCATAAAATCCGGACGCCTTACAACTTTCCTTTGCTGGATATGTTTCTGATGCATGACAGGTAGGTTGAGTATGATGAGGATATCTTTCAGCATATAAATCTCTAGCTCTCACTGAATTTCATTGGCATTCTCCATAAATGAGAAGCATATCGACTTGTTCTTCGAAAGAATACATCATTCACATTTGCCTGATTCCACAATACTAGTCTTACCATTCCTATCAGTGTTGTATTGTGAAACTATCGAATGGTGTTTACGTGTTGATGGTACGTTAAATGGATACGTCGTATTCGGCGAATATTTACTATGTGCACGTTACACGAGAGAGAATTGTCAGAGCATATACTTCGATAAGTGCCAATGTGATAAGGAATACCACTCAATCCATGATAAGAAGATTGTAGCACTGCATTTATACCAATGGTCATCACTTCGAACACCTTCTTTAAGTGGATGTTCATGCCACCTTTTTGACCTTCTTTGACCTTCAAAGATCTTGCTGTTACACATCATTAGATTCGTCTCGAAAGTCCCTATCAGAAAATAAATACCAAACTATAACATCTCATTTAAAGAACCAAAGTTGACCATATCTCTGAAGCGACCCCACCTAGCAACAAAGAACCAATGTCTCATATTATGGCCCCCATTGTCCCATACAACTTTTGTCCCACAGACTTTCCAGCTCCTATCATACTTTCGAAGTTATTCTAGGTGGCAATAGTTAGTGAGTCACCCTGAATATTGATTTAGAACCTCAGTTAGGAAAATAATGTTAGATTAACTGTAAAATTAATATATTATAATTGTTAAGTTAGGTAACAATGTCTCAGCTATCTTTTTCACTTGGCATTAATGTAACACGACGAAAATATTGGGATGTTCCATGCTTGCTATTGTTTTGAACGGAACACATTCAGAACACTTCCTTCCAGTAATGTGGTGGGGGTGGGAGTGAAGAAAGTTTTCTGCTGGGCAAGACAGCATGTAGTCAGAACGTACTGAAGTGCCTGTGCTGTTATTAAGAACAATGTTGTGTTCCCTCAGACATGCATGCATGTCCAACGACACATTGCCTCATTCTTCTTAACAACACAGGCAGTGCAACACACTATTTATGCGCCGATGCCAGGCAGTTGGATTCAATTAAAGTGTTGTCCCCTGTATGGGAATTGCATAACGTGTGTAGGACTACAGGTTGTGACGCAGGAACGACGACATAGGGAAGTCCGGGTCTGGCTATGAGTTGCGGACAGATAGCCAAACCGGTTAAGACCGCTGTTTGTTTAAAGCAGGAAATCCGGATCTGAGACCCATTCCGGCACAAATGTTCATTCTCTTACACAGCTGATGGTTGTCCATATTTGCGCGTGCGAATACATTTCGTGTGTAGCATATAATCAGGGATTTTGTGATTTATTTTTGTCATTCGTACTAACATTGCAGTGAATTTAAGTCACACACCATGTCAGATATGTATATGGGGACACGAGCACAGCGAGAGACAGAGACAGCTTTTCCATTTCTCGTAAGAATTTTTCATTTTTTGCGAGCATTCTCGCTGTCCTGTTTGTCAAAGATGTCATTTTAACAGTGTACCAACAAGACAAGAGACGGTTGAAATAAGCAAAATTTTTGACTTACGAGAAGCTGATCATCTTCTACTTTGCAGCCATCGGGATTCTATCGATTCTTCTTTAGTCGGAAACAGTGATCAAAGTAGCACCCAGTACACACTCACGAAGAACATATCATCCTGATCCGTCACACTGTTTCTTTACGAAGCAAGCGAGTAATGTTCGCGGTATCACGGTAAGTTTAAGGGAGAAAAGAGAATTAAATTTTCATTACTTTTATAGTTTAAGATCGCCTCTCGAGTAACTATTTGCGTCATATTTCTCGAGCTCAATACCGAAATTAATGTAGTTAATTAATTAATAACAATAATGGGTTATCTTCTTTGGAGTTCACGTGAACTTCAGCTGAGTACTTATCTCATTTTTCGTATTAACGCTTTTCATTGTAATATATCAAATGTTTGTGTACTAGCATGCCATTTTGATGATCGGAGGTTTTCGTATGCCATTCCAGTGGCCGCACTACCGCCATGTTTACTACCTGATTGGAAGTATCTGCTCATCTATTGACTGACATTAATATGGAACTGGTCAGTTCGTCGTCTTTACCACGTTTTCAGCTCTGATGGGGCCATATCAAGTGAGGTGTCTGAATGTCTGTGGAGAAATGGAGCTGCTTTCTTCCGCAGAAACCGAAATCAGAGAAGGTACTGACCCTGGACACTCGGTTCTAGAGTGTGGTAGACGCTCTACTCTTGCCAAAGATGTTACATTGGATTTACGTCGGGATCTGGGCGGGACAGTCAATTTCAGGAATGAGATTGTACACACATCATTGCGTTACAGATGCTGCTTTGCGATGGGGTAAACTGTCATGGTGATACGGAAAATGGTCGTCTCTGAACCGTTTCTCTAGTGTTCGCAGTATACCACGCTGTATAATATGTTAATATCCTTCCACATTTAGCATTTTCTTAAGCGTAATGATCACGAAAAACATACGCACACCCAAAAACCACCTTCTCCGTAATTTACTGTTGTCATTATACGTGACGGCAGATAAATTTCTTCTAGCTTTCATCAAATTCCAAACCTTCCATTGAATGCTTATCTGAAATAGCATAATTCGTCACTCTTCGTTACTCCAAATCGCTTTTTACACCACTTCAGAAGGCGCTTAGCATTGACTTCAAAACTTTATGGGTTCTCAGATGTTTGAAGACCAATGTGCCCTATTATTTTTGACTCCCTATGCAAAGTCACTGTGCTAGCTGAACTGTTGGTAACACTCTGGAACTAAGGAGTGCTTCCTTCTACTGATTTCATGTGGTTTTTTTAAAAAACACCTTCTGCAGTACTCGACGATCCATTTCTGCTGGTACATGAGGTCTGCCTGGACTTAGCTGTGATTTCCACAGTGAGATCGCCAACAAACCAGGTGGGCAGCATTACGTGCCCTGATGGATCCGTTACTCAGGTGATAGCCAGTGATTAGTCGACATTCGTATTCACCACTGTGTGCTACTGCTTTTCTGCTGACAACACAGTACTCCCTTCCCCCCTTTATACTGGCACGTCCCCTCGTCAGATTAAGTTATCAATTCCGCATTACATCCTGGTAGCCAGATCCTATTCATCAGATAGTGTATCTCATAAGAGGTTATGAATCTGCAACTCTGAAATATGTGGTATGCTGGTAACATTTTGGAGATCAGTACGTCCTTGTAAGTTAAGAGATCCTGTGTATCGAGTGATTGTCAGTGGCCGTTAAGCCCTTCGTTCCAACGTGTAGTAGTTGATGAGGCCTCTAACTGTACAGTCCCTATGACGAAGGGATGCTCTCACGTACTACATTAAACGTTCTAGTTGTTTCAGTCAAGCTATATATGGGAAAATTCTTGGTTATGGATCACTGTAACTGTTATTCAAATTTCATGAAACGACAAATTTACTGTTATCAGTTACAATTTCTTTCTTCTACATGTTTCAGAGGTTTAGACCCCCAGCATCTCATGCGTGGATTAGTAAAGCAATGCATGTCCTGGCACAGTTTTACAATACCGCAAAAATTTCCAATAAGGTCCATGTGAAAGTCACCGCCTCCCCCACTCATTTCCCGTCATCCACTGTAGGTTGCATCGTTCTTTACACCATAGCTGGAAAAATACAAGAAATGCAAGACAATTTGATCGATAAAAACTATTACAACTACATAGCGTGACATTCATCCCTGATTTATGACTCAATTAGCGTATTTAATTACCGAATTTCATTATAATTTATTACCTATCTACTCTTCCTATTCCTCAAAACAAACGGTTAACTTAAAACTGATGGGGAAGCTGCTGTCTCTACTGGAAATTAATGACAGAATAATAAAAAAATGAGAGTTGGGGCATTTTCTACTTGTTATTACCCATTAACTGTGGACAATGATTATGGTTGAGTACAACTAATCTATCAAACTAGTAACTCTAATCCGATGTTTAAATTAGGTTGTGGAAGTATATAACTAAATATTAGGTCTGCCAAGTTCCAAAGTTGCACTGACTCTGGTGAGCTGTTACATCACTATCAAAGATGGTGGCATAAAAATGACAGAAAAAATGATGGCAGAAAAATAGTGAACTAAGAGATCATTCGATTATATTCCTGTTTTCCATGGCGCCGCAGTAATTACAGTGATACTTTGTATTACTTCAATGAACATTCTATTCACTTTAGCAGTTGCACGCTATGCAGTAAATACTGCAATGAGGACTGTGGCTCTTTTTGGACATTACATACTGTGGAGAAACTGGGGTGGGTACAAAGCTTTTATTGACATATGAACACAGTCAAACTGACTATTACACTGATTCTATGAACTGTCACGCCCCTCTGTGATTTATGACAAAAAGAATGTCTGGTTTTCTTCCCATTTAGTTCTTCAAATTAATGTAAAGAGCAGGAAATTAATGAAAATGGGGCGAGCGTCCACGATATCTTACTTTTTAAAATGGAAAATTCAAATAGTTTTCGTAAGTCTGAATGAAATAAGAAGTTTGCTGTTACCAGCCACTGTTAATTTACTCATATATCCACAATGTGATTCGAAGGTTTAAGCCTCCATCCTCCACTTGATTTGCATGTGTTAGTACTACATATGTGTGTGTTGGGTTAGGACCTTAGAGTAAATTGTGGCACTGTCTAGTGGAGAAACAAAAACACTATTTAATGACACGGTTTTGGGCAGATTTTTGACTAAAATCTAAATGTGTATCTAAATTACAATGGAATACATTCAGTGGTCACAGGTTTCTTTCTCTGTCATAACACATCACATGTATAGTGCCATTTCTGTAAACAAATGTGCAACAACAGACGAAGGAGCCTTTGACCACTGGAAGTATCCTGTTTTAAATGTTTTATTTTCAACTTTAGATATACATTTAATTTTTATTCAGACACCTCCTGAAAACCATTTTCTGAAATAGTGTTGTTGCTTCTTCACTAGACAGTGCCTAACCTAAAATGTTCGCATTTTAAGTTGTATAAATTTGCTTGTATCGTGTTTAAAATGATAGGAAATTAAAGAATCGAGATTGGAGCGTTGTCCTATATATGAGGTAGGGTAGCATGTACATTGTTGAGCCTGTTTAAACCAAGTGCATTACCTCCCACAGAACAGCTATAATAATTTATTTCCCAAGATGGGAGAAACGACTGAAAATTCACGAATACGTGATAGTTTCATTGATAAAACGATTACTAATGCATACCAGCCTCACATTAAAAAAAAACCACATATACTCATCTGTACATTGTAGCTCACAGTCCAGAAATTGTTTGATAAAATTCAAGATAGCCCACATCAGGTGACCCCCATCGCCTCCCTCCCCCCCCCCCCCACACACACACACACACACACACACACACACACACACACACACAACACTCTCGCGACATAACTATATATCACATACAAGACAGGTAACAAAGTTATACATCGCAGATAATCCCAAGTTAGATGTTTCTCCAGTCGCTCTGCGCTTTTGGATGTGGTGGATGGGAAGAAATGGGTCAGATATGACGATTTTGTTGGTGGGTGAATTACATCACAAGTATGAGTATGTGTGCTGTGAGGAGGCATAGCACACCACTGAGCAAGGAGGCAGTGCTGGGAGTGATTTGTGTGTGTGTTTGTTTTGGGTGAGAGGGTGCTGGATGCGTCTGTTGCCTGAAATTGAGTGAGATGACCATAGAGCGAGGGTCCCATTCTCCAGACTCAGCACTGAACTGCTGTGGTGCAGCAGATAACCACTGCAGACGATATGTTACAACAAAGCGATTCCTGACGCTTCCGTTTGCCTCCCTCCCCTATCGGAATGGTGATGTGTGGAGCTGTGTGTTATTGAACTAAACCTGGAACAACACGTCGCCAGTTGCCCAAGACCACATTGCTGTTATTAGTATCCATGCCTAGAGGCCACTCCTACCAACACTCTCCTAACCACACAGAACTTAATAAGAGATGTTTTTTTTTCATGAATGATAACTAGCAAATTGTTTCCAATTAGAACGGCTTGTTATGCAGGAAGGAAGAGTGTGGGGACACTATTTGTAGAGAACCACACCACTACATGCCTCCTGCCATTGCACTGCACTACGCCCAGTTGCACCAAATTGCTGTCATATCAGCCACAGCTGACTCCCTCTGCTCACACCTATATTGCATGGAAACACTGACACAACAGGTGTCAAGTGCCCTGAAGAAAGGTGTCAATTCATGACATCAACATCTTGGTTCTGAAATCGTAAATACTGTTGGAGTTTATGTAATCGACTTAAATGTCAACAGTTAAAACTATAGGTAATCATTTACCCTATAATCTTGTGTATGGAACTATAATTTATAGCGCTTCCTCTAGCAAGTATGAAGGAAGAGTTGTTTTCTGTGTAACAAACGCAAAAATTAATAAAGTTGTAGTAACCTGACTTTTGCTTTCTTATTGGCTGCCACACAGAAAAAAATTATAAAAAGTCTCCTGTAAGTTTCTGGATGAGTACTATATATAAGTTTTTTTCATTTTGTTTTGACAAAGTTCTTTAATTATATAATGTTGATTGTTTTACAATTACTCATGCAGATGAGGTCTTTCACGTTATCAAACTGTTTTTCCATTTGAACCATGATGATGTAACTATAGGGTGTAGAGACTAGGAGTAGTATTCACTTCAACTACAAATAAGACATGTACAACACAAAATAGGACTCTTATTCACCCACAAAAACTTTAAAAAGAGTATCTCACATTTTTTCATAACATCTATTACTTCCCATTTTCCAGTTGATATAGGAGTACATATGGCCAATTTACTCAGGTCCAAAACAAAATTACTCAGTTGAATGTCGAATATTGTTTCAGAGGGGAAGAAACCGGTGGACGTATCTTGTAATCTGTTCATTGCATACTCAAAACTGGTATGCATTATATCCAAAATTATATGTTTTCCTGAACAGTAGGATCAGCATTGATCTTTCATATCCTTTGCTGCTGGATTACTTGCAGGCTGGTACACAGAGATCAGTACTTGTTCGATATTACCCCTCTCAATGAAAGGTTTCCAAGTTGTTGACGTCAATTGGAAATCATTATGACATCACTGTTTTTGATATTTCTATGTGGGTAAAATAATCTCTCTCTAATTTTGTAATCATAGAAATACTAGTAGCTTTATGTAAAGGGTACAATTTATGACCAAAATAAAGCAGAACTCCCATGTGTAGACCTGGGTAGCGTTCCACATGGATCCATTCTACCAAGACTCAGAGGTTTCTCTGGGAGGATACTATGTAAGTATCCTTCACTTGTCATATTATATGCCTTGTACCTTGGCCCTCTGACACATCTCAAATGTTGACAACTGTCTGTGGAACTTCTTTGCCATATTATAAAAATCCGTATTTTCTTGCAGCTTCTGCAAGTACTTCAGGACACTATAGTGTCGCATGGACATAGTTTATTAATTTTTTTGTGCTGGTCAGAAAACCAAAATTTTCAACCTTCAGAATTCAAATTCGGTGTGCTAACCAAAATTCTTTGGAAAAACTGGTAAAATTTGTTTGACTTCTATGACTTTTAGTACTCATTAGTCTCTCCAATAGTTTCCAATTTGAATTGTCATTGTGATGTCATCTGAACATATTACATAACTCAGTTATGAACTTTTCATTCTTTGCTCTGTGCATAAACATCACTTTAAGTAGGGTGTAGAATAAGATCTGCTACGCCACAATTGTGAGTGAAAGTGGATCTTATTCCACACCCAGTATAGGAACAGTAGAGGGGTTCAGCAGAATACATTATCGACAAAATTCAATCACTTTAAATTTCCTATCATCTTCTTTATACTGAGCTGCTTTATCTCCACCCCGTGGTATTCTAGACAGGATGCCACTCACCATATTTTCTTTACTCTTGCTATTCCTCACTTTATTACTGTTGCAAAAGGACAGCCATTTTAACCAATCGGTTATGACAGAGTCGACATTCTTGTAGTGCTTTAGTGCTTTGTGGACTGTGTATACGATGTCTCTGAATGCCAGATTTGCTCATAACACAAAGTCAATAGCCCATATGATCTCTCCAACCGATATATTTAAGCCGAACGGTACCACACAGTATTGGTAGCACTTGCCACTGTGTAAGAATACAGTTTACTTTCTCAACGCAGGACCTAAGCGTGATTGATGAAAACTTGTTTTTAAGTCCACAATGAAAATCGTTTTTTCTGGAAGATCTGACTCTCTCTGTTAGATTTCGTTTAAGTTTCTGGAATTCTCCATCTTTCTTTACAATCCCACTGTATAACTGTTAAACTTTACTAGTTGATAAATCACTAGATCTTAATTTGTGGATTTAATAGTTTCCACCTTGCCTTCTACGTCACTGCTATCAGCCCAGCCGAAAATTTCATCTGAAATAAGTTCATAGAAAGTGTCTTCTTCACATGGATTCTGAAAATTTAAACTCATAAACTCATCCTCATAAATGCTTTCCCAAATTCATTTAATGTGTAGTGCTTAATCTCTCTTTCTCTTCACTGCAATTGAATCACCCTAACTGTCAAACTGTCTTACTGGTCCTTTTAGCGTCCCACCTCAGAATTTCAACGTCCAGATTACTCATATTTAGTCTCTGGTTTACTGCTGTAATTGCTCCTACTCCATTTTTCCAAATCTCTGCTTTCTACTCTACCATTCCCTCTGTGCAATATGTGTTGTTCTCTTAAAGTGTTTTTGTTTCTGAAGTTATTATTGGTATTATCTTGTCTATAGTGTGAGTGATTGCCATTCTAATTCCACCGGTGTTTATGGTTTGAGTTCTGACTCTGTTGGTTTATATGTTTCAGTGCCATGTCTAACGTTTCCACATAATTAAGAAACTCTTCTGTATTCTAAATACGAGAATTCACCAAGTTGCAACTTTTCATGTATACTACTACTTACGAATGTAGTAATCTCAGTTAAAAAGCCCAACGGTTTTTCTATGTGGGCCAGTTCCTCAGCTACTTTTTACAGAAGTTTTTGATAGTCTCTCTGCTTCATCTAAACTAAAGTCCATCCAAGATCTTATTTTAAACTCTTCCTTGTGAGCCTCAGAACGGAACTTACTAAGAAAACGATTTTTTTTTTCATTCAGCATAAGTAATTTCCTTAAACCTGCTTTCGTTTCCCGATATAAGAGCTACTCGATCTAGAGGTCTTTTATACAAATGATTTTATGATTATTTGACACGTCAGGCGTAAAAAATTATCTTTGTAGTAGTATACGGGTACTTTACCTAACTTGAAAAACATGTTACATGTATATTTGCCCACAATCTGTTATTACTCCAACTATTTAAGTGATTTGAACGTTTTTCCAGAATCTTATTCAGTTTTCTCTTAACATCTGCATGATCTTGAACTTGCGAAGTACTGCTATCAGTTAATGTTTTGTTCAAGTGTGCTATACACCAATCTTGTCTGGATCTCAGTACTGTTAGTGTGTGATACTAATTGTGTAAGAAGCAAGTCATTCAGCTATGTAATTTGTGTTTCTATTTGTCTTTTACCTGACAATATCTTCTCATCTACGTCTTTTAACTTATTCTCATTTTCCTCTTTTTCTTTAGATACTGTTCCTCAAAGCGTTTATTAGTCTGCGTCAATAGATGAATAGTCAGGTCAGCTGAATGTCGTGTGGGGGACCCAGGTTCGTTTCCCAGTACTGCCAGGGACTTTTTCTTTGTGGGAATAATGTAGTTGTGTGCTCTCAGGCTCGTAAGACCAACTGAGGAGCTACTTGGTCGAGTAGTAGCGGTTCCAAGGTCAAGAAACCTACACCGATCGGGAGAGAGGTGTGCTGATCACATACCCCTCCGAACCCCCCCCCCCGCCCCCCTCCGTACCACATCGATGACGCAATTGACAGAGGCTGATACAATCGTCGGTCAGGCCCCGTTAGCCTGCATGGGGCCAGAACACGGAACTTTACATTATTTTACCAAATCATTTATCTCAATTCTCAAACATTCTTCTGCCTCAGTAATTCCTTGTGGCAGATCCTCCAAAGGTAGTTAAGCCATCGACACACCCTCTTATATAATTTTTAATGGTCCAGTGTTCTTACCTACACTCTCCTCCTTTGAGAACATACTTAAGCTAAATCTTACTAAACTTTCTTTCACCTGTAGCACTGAGTTTAGTAAAAGTGTTACGAAATTAAAACTGCTTCCTTGATCCCCTTGATACTTAGCAGTAAAATCCAATACATTGCTTTGTTCTCACTCCAATGCAACCGTTTCATGTTCCCTCTTCCCCTCAGTGGCAGACATCTTTGCACAAATATATGACTTCCCCAGGAACAATAAAATACAGAACATACTCAATTGGACAGATTGGAAACATAAACACTGTACTTCCGTACGAGCTCGTTGAACAACAGAGGTTTTAACTTACGGTGAGCTGCTGGTGTTGTTGACATCAACTGCAAATTTTTCATCCACACACAACTGTTGGGTAAACTTGTGGTGTGCCACTGCTGTAGTTAACATTAAATGTAAATACAATGCAGGGCCTCACAGTCAGACATGACTCTTCCTGGTAACGCTTCAGAAGACCACATAGCTGTTTTAGATTTTTCTGTTCTTTCGAACAGAGTACCAACAGCACAAGAAAATCCCGCCACTGAGAGCCAAAGTAGTGGCGTTACGTATCACTTGAGGTCTGTACACAACTTAATTCTGAGGCCCCATAAATTACCTAAAAAATCCATGTTATGCATTTCATCGAAAACGGTGATGATTAAATCAGCTGCAGTCCATTCCAGGAAATAGCTCTCAGAGTTCAGTTAAAGATGCTGTGCCCCACTATCAAGTAACAGCTCAAAACATGTATCCAAATTACGTGGTTTATTAGTAAACAAAATTCGCAGAGTTCACAGTTCTCAAGAATAGACATCGACCATGTTTTATCTTTGTTACCTACTTAATTTTGGCAGGCCTTTCACTCCTGTAGACAATTTGCTGGCAGTACTTCGTCTGCTCGCATGTTACGCTGGGTAAGAGACAGGGAAGCTGTGCAGTTGAGCATAAAAGTAAGGCGAAGGGTCCGGCGAATTCTATCACCGACTGTATTTCATAGAATAATTAAGCTGCCTGGCAGCCAGTAGTTTATTAATTTCTTGTAATTTTAAGAGAGACGAGAGTCTCCTTTGTATATGAAAAGAGTCGGTTATTCCTTCGACAACTGGCTCTACCATCTTAACAAAATAACATGAACATAATTTTAGGGACTTAATAATGACTTTGAAACAATGTGTGGAAACTCCCATTTTAAAGATATTGCTGGATTAATTCCGAAACTTGTCTTAAATTTCGTGAGTCAACAATATTTCCAAATCTGTGGAGAGTTTAATGTTGTTATTAATACTTTATTAGTATTAATTCACCTGAGGCATTTGGGATTCCGCTGTATCTTTATAACGTTATCTTTGGTCTTTTAACGTTAGCTGAAGTACTTCACTTCTGAAAACATTCTTCATATGACTTGTTATGCTGCATCCTTCGCCAGTATATGATACATTTTGCAATTAGCAAAATGAACACTTCTCCCAATAAACCCATTATCTTACAGCGATATTTAGAATTTACATATGCTCTTTTCATGGTAGCATTGTATAAAATAATACATTTATCTGTTTTCAACATTGGAAATACGGATTCCTTACAGGGATCTCAAATACGATTCAAGAAAGATTGTATGGTATCTATGAAATCAGCAATCAAACAACAATGTCGTGCTGTTGTTAAAAATATGTGATATGTAACAAATAGAAATTGAGAATCATCCGAGTAGATGAGGATCATTGAGTCTGTTGCAAAGTGGCGTGGTCAACCTTACTTCAGTAATGGATAATCGATTACTTCCAACATTTCTCAAGTCGTCGCAGATCGTTTCTGTCATATCAACAAAAATTAATGCCTCGGCTCATTTAAATATTCATGGTGGCATGTTAGAAACATTAAGTGTAAAGACCACGTGGAATAATTATATTGCCAACAGGGCAACATTTACGTATTTAACTGTTGTGTCCGCCATTACTAGAAGGTAACCAAGAGTCTCAAACTTACGCACAGTCGCTGCCTAGATGGTACTTACAACATGGAACACCACGAGACCCACATATAGACAGTTCTGTCAGCCTATAGCTGTCACTTGGCACAGAGAGCTCTTACAACAGGAACTACTCTCTGCTTCCAACAGACTTCTTGCGTCAGATTACTCCTACAATCACCGATAAATGGGGATGTGCAGCCAAACTCAGCCAGTTGCGTGTTTACTGTTGCCGTCGCAGTTCGCCCATCAGCCCTTCCTGAATACAGTTATTATCAACTGAGATAGATCAAGTTTTGGTGCCTTAAGAGCAAGCCGGTATTTACGAGTAATCGTCTCGCAATTAAACACTAAGTATCTAGTGAAATTCAGACTTAAAAACTTTACTTAATAACTGACAGAGGCAGAAGTTCAAACACACCTCTGTAGATTACATAGTTCCTTCCACTGTGTTATGTAGGAAGGGTAGATGACTTGCACACCAGCAACATGTACCTTTCAAAGCGAGGTTGGTAGTTATGTCAGTCGGAAATAATGTAGCAAAAGGTAACGATTTTGATGTAGAAAAGTTAGAAAAAGGAGGTTCTAAGCTATATATTACAGTCACCTACCACCAAGATTATGTTTGGTTATTTGTACTGCTTCATTACTAACGAATTAAAGTACCCCGAAGTGACAAAGGCCATGTGATAGCAGTATGCACATATACAGATGGCTGTGGTTTGTACACACGAGGTATAAAGGGGCAGTGAATTGGCAGAGCTTACATTTTTACTTAGATGCTTCATGTGAAATGAATCCCACGTGATTATAGCAGCATTATGGGAATTAAAAATTCTGAATGCGGAATGGTAGTTGGAGCTAGACGCATGGGGCATTCCATTTAAAAAATCGTTAGAAAATTCAATATTCTGAGCAGATAATTTTAAACCTAGGACAGCCACATAACTGACTGACCAATTCATACAGTATAACAGGAGTTAAAACTATTAAAATGTAACATTCAATGAAAAGTCCAATAGTCTGCAATAGCTGTTTTTAGTGAGTTGATTCGAGAGTCACGCAACCAATTTCACATCTTGTAGGCTGTATCTTCTGGTATGTATCTGAACAGAAAATTTTTGTAAATCGGTACTTTGAACTGCGGAAATGAAGTTATCTGAAATATATTAAAGTACTGATCGAACAGACTTAAACAAGAAGAAAATCTTGTGCAATTAGTTAGAAAACTAGATGTGGATCACAATACCCCACAAACAACGGGGCTATTCGTATATAACAAATAAGATTTGTAATTTCGTGCCTAGAGAAGGTTATTTACAATGTTATGTCGTATGGTATAGACATATATTAGAGAATCCCGCAAAGTAGCAGTTGGCATGGCTAGATAAAGATCTCAATCTCCTTCAGTTTGTAAACCCAATCAATGATGAATGTCCCGTCTATGAAAGCGAAGGAATGGAATTAAGAATCAGAAACTAATTCTTGATAGTAAAGCAGTAATTAAAATGAAAAAACATGGGGGTAGTCCCCATATAAAGTGGAATAACTGGCTGATTTCGAATGTCTGAAATTTTGATGTATACGTGTCTTAATAACTAACTTGTTCGTTAGCCTATTACAGTTTTTTTGTGTTAATAGACAAATTTACTCACAATGTCGGCCCACATGTAGTTCATATAATCCATTTAATGGTACACTGCTTTAACGTGGCAGAAATAAGTGGCAATCATTAAAAAAATCACCTTATTAACATTTTAGTGCCCACGTTCTGTTCTTATGTAATACGGATAGCCCAGCCAAATATTTTGTGTGGCGATCGCAATTTCTCAATGGAGCACTAGCAGCGAGTTTGTCTTATATTCCGTGTTGTCGGCGTTACTTCTCTTTACTTAACCGTTTTAGTACCCGGATGACAGCCACAGCACACGCTCCGGTAACACACTGTGGACATCTCGTAGCTTGTGCTGTCAGCCGCTGCGATTACTGTTATGTTGGTGACAAAGACACATAAGCGTCCGGCAAGTTTGGCATTCAGCATAGTCTGCTTCCTTTCAGTCACTGCTCACCTCCAAACTACGTTAAAAAACAATTTTTCAGGGAATTTCTATACATTAATTTTACTAGTTTTCATCATTAACTTTATTTTTATTCTTCTATCAGTTCAGGGTCCAATACTTTCCTGGACAACGTTTACGAAGCTCATAGTCTGTACCTTGACAAAGGCCCACAGCAACGTGTTTTAGTTCGTGAAGTGATGGCAGTTCGTAATTTTAACACAAGTTAGTTACGTTTATGGCAGTTGTTTCAAGTCCCCATCTCTTCTTTTCATTTTAGTTACTGCTTCACTGTTTTTAGTCAGTCATCAGTTTCTGATTCCTAAACCCATTCCTTAGCTTTTATAAATTGGACATTCATCATTGTTGCTGGTTTTACCGTTCCTCACGAGCATCTTCTAACCAAGCTGCGTGCCTATGGAATATCGCGTCAGCTGTGCGACTAGATTCGTGGTTAGTAGTAATAGACGGCTCTGAGCACTATGGGACTCAACTGCTGAGGTCATAAGTCCCCTAGAACTTAGAACTACTTAAACCTAACTAACCTAAGGACAACACACACATCCATGCCCGAGGCAGGATTCGAACCTGCGACCGTAGCGGTCGCGTGGTTCCAGACTGTAGCGCCAGAACCGCTCGGCCACCAGCGGCCGGCTAATAGACGGAAAGTCATCGAGTAAAACAGAAGTAATATCCTGGCGATCCCCAAGGAAGTTTTATAGGTCCCCAATTGTTCCTGATCTATATTAACGACATAGGATACAATATGAGTAGCCGTCTTCGATTGTTTGCATATGATGCTGTCATTTACCGTCTTGTAAAGTCATCAGATGACCAAAACGAATTGGAAAATGATTTAGTTAAGATATCTGCGTAGTGCAAAAAGAGGCAGTTGACGCTGAGTAAAGGAAAGTGTGAAGTTATTCACATGAGTACTAAAAGAAATCGCCTAAATTTACGCGATAAGTCAAACAAATCTGAAGGCTGTAAATTCAACTAACTACCTAGGGATTACAGTTGCAAATAACGTAAATTGGAATGTTCACGAAGATAATGGTGTGGGTAGAGGAAACCGAAGAATGCGATTCATTGGCAGAACATTTAGAATGTGCAACAGGTCTACTAAAGACACTGCTTATACCAAGCTTGTCCGCCCTATTCGTAGTATTGCTGTGCGGTGTGGGATCCGCATCGTGTGGGACAGACGGATGACATCGAAAAAGTACAAAGGAGGGCAGCTCGTACCACAGACGTGATACTTAAATTGGAATGGTACTCAATAAAGCAAATGTTGCGAAAGGAACCTCTCATGAAGTTTCATTCACCAGATTTCTCCTCCGATTGCGAAAACATTCTGTTGGGACCCACCTACATAGAGAGAAATGGTCATCACGATAAAATAAGAGAAATCAGGCCTCGCACAGAAAACTTTCAAGTGCTCGTTTTTCCCGCACCCCGTTAGAGAGTGGAACTGTAGAGAGACAGATTGAAGATGGTTCATTGAACCCTCTGCCAGGCACTTTTGTGGTGTCACCGCTAGACACCACACTTGCTAGGTGGTAACTTAAATCGGCCGCGGTCCTGTAGTACATGTCGGACCCGCGTGTCGCCACTGTGTATTCGCAAACGTAGCGCCACCACAGGGCAGGTCACAAGACACGGAAATGACCTCGCCCCAGTTGTACGGACGACATAGCTTGCGACTAGACCTACCAAGTATTCCTCTCATTTGCCGAGAGACAGATTAAATAGCCTTCAGCTAGTCCATCGCTACTACCTAGCAAGGCGCCATGTGTATCATTGCTAATTGCTTACTACTATGCAAGAGATGTATTTCAACAAGAAGAACATCATTAAAAGTTAAGTAGATGACAATCTCTCTTCTTTTCTTTATAGTTTTTCATCCAGTCTCCTGTTTCAGAATTTACGCCTGTCTGCGTTAGTTTCGCGTGCACCTAGCCACTCATTGTGTCGAGACCTTAGGGAATCGACACAACAACTTTACTCTGCATAGCAGAGTAATCACGTAGATGTAGATGTGGGTGGAGAAGGCTGAAAACTTTGCCTAGCCACAGCTCTGTGACATTCTGTAATAGCTTCCTATACCATAGCACTGTAAGTGGACTTCTTTTGCATGAAATTACAACCTTATTTTACTGCATACGAGTAGGCCCGTTCTTTCTGCGCAGTATGCCGTCCACGCCTGGTTTTCTAGCTAGAGGGATAATACTTTCTTCGTTGTTAAAGTCTGTTCACTCAGTATTGCAAGTTACCCAGGATAACTTAGTGTCCACGTCTTCAAAGTATTAATTTGTAAAACTATTATGTTCAGATATACACCAGAAGATGCTGTGCTTTTACCAAGGAGAAAGCAGTGTCCGACGGACTTCACTTAAATACCGAGAGCAGCGGCGTTGGCTCAGGGTTGTCAGTTCTAAAAGATAAGCAACACTGCGTGAAATAACCGCAGAAATTTACGTGGTAAGTACGACGAAGGAATCCGTTAGGACAGTGCGGCGAAATTTGCGTTAATGGGCTTTAATGGCATTACTAACAGCACGACATCACCTGCAACGAGTTTCCCGGACTCGTGACCATATCGTTTGGACACTAGGCGACAGGAAAATCTTCGCGTGGTCGGATGAGTCCCGAATTTTCATTGATAAGAGCTGATGGCAAAGTTCGAATATGGCGCAGATGCCATGAAGCTACGGACCCAGCTAGTCAACAAGGCACTGTGCAAGTCAGTAGTGCCTCCATAATAGTGTGGGCTTCGCTTACATAGAATGTTTTTTGTCCTCTGGTTCGACTGAACTGAACACTGAATGGAAATTCTAATGTTCAGCTGCTTGGAAACCATTTTCAGCCATTCATGGACTTCATGTTTCGAAACGATGGAATTTTTACGTATGACAATACGCCCTGTCACCAGGCCACAATTCTTCGCGATAGAATTGGAGAACATTATAGACAAGTAAAGCGACTGATTTGGCCACCCAGATCGCCAGACGTGAATCCCGTCATAATCGGGATGCTACAGTGGCACCTCTTTCGCATAGAGACAGTATAGCTCAGTATTACTGCATCGGACTTTTGACATGTTGCGTCCATGCCACGTCGAATGGCTGCATTGCGCCGGTAAAAAGGAGGTTAACATGATTTTAGGAAATATCATATGACTTTTGTGACTTCAGTGTAAATGTTTTAAAGGAAAACCCCCGTGAGAACATACGCTGTAAGTTTGCTAGCTAGCTACCTTGTACTGCAACAATTATTCTGTGGTAGGGTGTTTGCTTCCTACTACCTTGGATGTTGGGTGCTAGACAGGAAAAAATAACGACGAGGAGAAACTATGTTTTCTAACATTACACCTCAAAATGGTGACGAGGGAGGCCTAGAAGAGGTGTCACAAATGGCGACGAGAAGAAACCAAGGATTCCAGCCGTTTTTGCGAGTGCGCAACTAAACAATTTTTGTGGCAATATGTTAGTATTTGCTCGATTGCTGTAAAGTATTTATGGACTACCAACTTCCTTTACCTGTCCAGACAGCAGTACATGTAAAGGTGCCGCTTGCAGCTTTGGAAAATGTGCTGGCCTCGGATCGAATTCACCCGGTGGGCTAATGACGAGGGACTGGCCAGCCTGGGTGTGGTTTTTAGGAGGTTTGCCTCATCCGACTGGGTGAATATCACAGTGGTACCAAAGTCCTGCCTGTGAGCTGCCCAATCGTCTAGGAAACCTGCCTTCTCAGATCACTATACAACAATTCAAGCAAATCGTATTAATGAGATTCTATTACAGTAAGAAAACTCACAATACTTAACTTGAACCTTTTTACAATGGTGTGTCGCAAGCAATTGGTGATAGTCAAACAAGAAGTCTCTTCAGTGTATACAGCTCCTAATACAAATGAAAAAATACAGTTAATAAGCCACTGCTGTAGAGCTCGTAGAACTGCTAGTCTTCAAGTGGGCCGCGGCCAGGCGGCGCGTCGCTTACGTGCTCTTAGTGTATATGGCGCTACAGTCTCGTTGTCCTAGAGAGGGGTCGGTCAGCGTGCTATTGTCTGACGTCGTCTCACAGCCCTCTCTGCTCTAACGTTCCCGACTGGCGTGCCGGCGTTTGACTTTACACCGGAACAATAAGGGTCGGACTTTTTCACATGTGCAGACAACTGGAGTACACATGTGTGCCAGGAGTAAGGCTACAGGAAGGGTATCTGGACATCCAGAAACCAATGGTAACCCGTGGGGCAGCAGCCGGACAAGAAGTGTTTGAATAATAATAACTGAAACCAAAGTCATTTATTCAGAATATGCTAAGAATTTCGACACCGAAAATCTTCATCTTCAGGTCCCTGTATGTGAAAGCATAACGTCGCATGACAGTAAAGTATGAGAGTACTGACAACAAAAAATCACAGATGGTGATTAAAATAGGGATAAATCACATCATAAAATCGCGCAATAAAATATACCAGTGCGAGTCTACAGTTACCATCAGCCAATACAGAGCAACATTTTCCACTGTAATAGCACGCCACTGCTTACGAGTGATCGTTGGGAAGTTAAATGTCGAGTGTTTGGTGAACATGTGGTTCAAAGACTGAAGTTAGTAACTGTCATAGGCAGCAGTTCAGACAGAACTCTGTAGTCATGGATTAACCTTTAGTGTGTTACATTAGGTAGCTTATAACTTAGACTTCAGGGGGATGTACCTCTTAAAGCTAAGTACTCTGTATAATTCTTCTTACAAGGATCTGTTGCATGTTTCATACTGTGTCACACATGTTAATTGTTTCAGAGAAAACACCACGTGAATACATGCACTGCAAGCCAGATACCATAGACTACGTTGATTACTCTGGGGTCGGAGGTTCACTTCCTAGTACCTTTGATTTGGAAGCTAGACTTGGTTTAATGAATTCAACAACAATTTAGTTACAACGTGAATCTGTGTGGCTGTGTCCCCACCCACACCCACCCACACCCACCCACACCCACCCACACCCACCCACACCCACCCACACCCACCCACACCCACCCACACCCACCCACACCCACCCACACCCACCCACACCCACCCACACCCACCCACACCCACACACACCCACACACACACACACACACACACACACACACACACACATACACATACACATACACATACACACACACACACACACACACACATACACATACATTATTAATGTACGTAGTAATACATGTTCTGTTTCAAAAATTCAGTTAGTATTTTAGCTGAACTATCACATGTTTTATTGTGGTGTACAGGCAGAAGATTTAGACAGAGGCCATTTAGATCGAAAGATACAAAATCAGGGAAACCACGTGGTCAGGACATGGATAGCCCATCGCAGGATTAATTGCTAAAGGAAGTAAGACAGAATAATTTTTATTTCTGCTTTCTATCTTCGTGTAAAGCAGTTTACATGAAACACGTAATTGGCGAATTGTCTTGCACCCCAAAAATTCTTTTAGGATGTTTCAAATATGTTAAGTACAGATTAGTAGCATAAATAGTATGGGTTCGTCCTATGAACTAAGAACTGTTACCTACTGCGTGCTCTTGATTAATCAAAAGCAAAATGCGTTAAGAGAATTGATTTTGTCGTTTTTGCTTTACATATCACTGATGGAGAAAAGTGTTTGCCATTTCACTTAACATGCAACCTTAGTTAGATGCAATACTAAATCACAGTCAGATTAAATATAAAACATTAGTCATTTACACGTGGGTGTACACTGTTAGTGAGTTGCACGTAATAGGCAGATGTGCCTGAATACTTGAGATCAGTCAGATGCTGCTTTCAACATTGCCAGATCTAAGAACAATACCCAAGAGCATCTTACAGGCAACACACATGCATAAAAAATGTGTTGGCGTTCTCTTCGTAACTTTCAGTTATATTTTCGAAAATATGATTCCTAATCCTATATAACGGAATAGTGGGACAAAAATGAGAAGCACAGGAAAGGCCTCGTAACCCAGGAAGCCTGATTAACTATATTTTGTTGTTTTAGGTTCAGTAACGAGTAAGTGTGAACAACGTATTTCGAAGAATAGTAAGTAACCTTTTCTTAGAGCTGCAGTATTAAAATTTAAGTACTTTGTCGCTGAAGTTCTACTTTCTCGCTGTAACTACTGTATTATCAGTGAGACTTTTCAATTATTATTAAGGAATCGGTTCACAATAATAATTTTTACCAAGGAATGTCATATATACTACCCCCAATTTTACATTCTATTATTACTTAGAAGAACTTGCAGTAAATTACCTCATTAATTACTGAAGGCTGACAAGAATCTTTTCCAGCAATAAGGATCTACCTAGTGATTAACTGTTCAAATGTAAAGGACTGGAATACTTCCGACAGATCGTTGGTACAAGAAGGAATGGAGGATGTTCCTAAATATAATTTGTTATACATGTTGGTTCCATGATGATGTAGGGGATGATGGAGAATGGTAACTGCATCAGTTTATTAGATTCACAGAACCCTGGTCCAAAAAACTACCGAGCTGAAAGTGATAGGCGAAAATCGTTCTGGTACCTCTGACAGTGGAATACATGGACCAGTAATTTTATTCCTAAGATTGTAGGCTACGCGACTTCCACAGATGGTATTATGAACAAAAACAAGAAAAAAAGTCCGGGTAATATGGTCTCGAAAGCGCATACCTTAAGAGTTATCAGCAACAGTTCAGTAAAAGAGATGTGTTTCAAGTAGAGTAGATGAACACTTGCTAATGTCTCTTAAGATATGAACTTTACAGCTCTTGTTTACTGGACACTTTCTTCTTGTTTTGGTGCCTACTATCACCTATGACAGCTACGCAGCCTAAAATCTTATCAACAACATTACCGGTCCAATTATTACACTGTCAGAGGTATCAGAACGATTTTCGCTTGTAACTTTCGAGTCCGTCATTTCCAGACCATGGTCCCTTACCTCTAACTGATACATTTATTCTTCTCCTTAACATCTTCGTGAGATCATCCTGTATAATGACAATGAAGTATGATAAGGACATAATTTAACTCAAATGACAAGTGCTTGAAGATGACGTGGCCATATAGCTCAATGTCCAGAAAGTTATGTTGAGAGACTGTGAGGTGGCCATACCACGATCGAATTATCACTGTGGGTTAACAACCCTTGGACTGCCACACCGGCAAGCCTGAGTGTGGGTTTTCAGCGACATTTCAAGCTCATTTAGAGAAATTCTATACTGGTGACCAATCTGTCCCTAAGTAAACGCGAAACACAGACTGCTGAAACACAAATAAAAAAGAGATTACTTCGGACGATTATCAGGCAGATACAACACACAGTGTCCCTCCCTTATGTGAGTATCTATTATGGAGGTAGGAGGTGAATCCGGTGGCAAAGTGAAGTGGAATTAAATTTACTAAATCATGAGAAACAGCAGTCCCCATACGACGGGACAAACCATAAGAAAGGCGTTAACTAATGATTAGTAGATTAGAATAAGAGCACCAGTGGCACATGAAATTCAAGCATGGGAGACCACACTTATAGAATATTCTTTGACGTTTTGTCACCTCATTTCAGGTTAATATCTCGAGCTTTCGACTGACTTGTCAGGAACAACAGATATCCTTGGTTGCTGCTGTGGAGGCCTCATGTAGATGGTGGACGACTTCTGATTGATCGGTTATCAAATCGTGATGCCACAGACGTACCAACATCTACACTGGTGGTACCACTGCTCTTGCAGTAGTGTTAACATTGTGGTGAATTTCTCTGCTTCTGTGAAGTTCGTTTCCATGCACTTCTAAGATTATATTATATTCTCTCTCAGTCGAAGTTGTCCTCACAGACCCCTGTTTCTATAGTCTTTTTAATAACAGAATCCCAGTATTTAGAATACTGGGATAAAAATTTTGTTTCATCGAACAGTATTATGTGTTTATTTGTGAGACTGTTCTCAGCAGTTACAGATCTCTGATGTTCTTGATTTTCAATGTACTGTTGGTGTTCAGCACAGTGTTTGAGAACGGTGCAGATGGACTGACCGATATAGCTGCTTCCGCATTCACTTATAGATCCAATGGACCCTGAGGCCGAGAATATCCTCAACTGGGAGCAGCATCTCCATCTGCTTAGATCGTCGAAAAATAGATCTTACTCCTCGTCTTCGCAGGACCCTGCCAATGTTGCTGTAAAGAAAGGAACACGACCAGTTGCTCATCACTTGTGTTTTCAATATCTTGACGTTTCCGTTTCTTGTAGATTGCTGACTATGTCACATGAACCATGGCTATACTTTCGCAAGATGAACTACATATGATTAACTTCAGGATCCAAGCTGTCCTCATCAGAAATATTAACTGTAGTTCTGTAGATCTATATATTTTAAACGGTTCTCTTCTGGGCTTTATGGTGGAAACTCTGCGCACTGAGATACAAACGAGACTGCCAGAAGATCTAAAAATGGAAACTTTCCTTCTCTCTCTTTCTCGAGAACGAAATGGGTGCACATTTTTCATATGTTCAAGGAACTGCCCAAGCTCTTCGACGCCATGTGTGTGACCAGACCATAAATGTGTCGTCAAAATAAGAACAAAATGAATATGGGTGGAATGGAGCCAAATTTAAAGCGCATTGCTTGAAATATTCCATTAAGAAGTTGACCACTGCTTCAAACAAGAAAGAGCCCGTAGCCATTTTGTTCATTTACCGCCATACAAGAAACACGAGGTGGGGCAAATAAAGTTGGCCAACACGAATGGATATGACTGGACGTGACAGTATGCATATATCGACACCTCATGAAATGCACACAACGTATAACACCGCCACGTGATCCACAGCGGTTCAGTGTGTAGTGCGGGCTGTGTCATCGTGAGTGTACGAGTGCAAAGGGGCTAATGGTAATCACAGTTGAGTAACGGGATTTCCTTGTGGGAACTTACGTGGCAACTAAGTCGTGGAAACGGTGTGGTGAGTTGTTTGCTGATACGTTTAATGGCGTCAAATTGCCAGCAAAGGTTGCTTTGCAATGCTTGGTCCGAAAACGGCGTCAGACAGTATGCGTTTTGAAAAAGTCAGAAAATATTCCGAAACGTGGCTGTACATCGGAAAATGTGGCTGCAGTTTACCAGAAAACGCTCCAGGGTCCTACCACATCAACCCAACGCTTGTCGCAAGAGACCTTCATATCAAGTCAAACATGCAGACGAATACTCCACCTGGACCTGCACATGGATTCCTACGAGTGTCTCTTGAGTATGCGTCCAATGAGATAACAATGAATACTTTGGACATGAATCTGTTCTTTATGTCTGATGAAGCGTGGCTTCACCTGAGTGGTTAGGTCAGTTCACAGAATCACAGGTTCTGGGCTGCAGAGAACCCACACAATTTCCATGAAACACCCCTGCGTGATGTAAAGGTTGAGCTTTGGTGTGCTGGGTCTGCATGCCGCATTATAGGTCTCATATCCTTTCATCAGACGCTGACTTCGGCGCGTTGCATTGCCAACATTTTGAAACTATTTGTAGCAGCGAAGAAACGAAGAAGAAAATGATCTACAGTTACTTCCAACGGGATGGTGCAAGTGCCCATACAACTGGCGAAACCGTGGAACACATTTACACAATCTCACTCCTGACAGAGTTGAATTGAGAGGTCCGTCTCGTCGTGGCCCTAGTGGCCACCCAGGTTACATGATCTCTCAGGGTGCAATTACTTTGTGTGGAGAGCATTAAAGTCTAAGGCGCATCGTAAAAAATATCATAGTCTCCAAAAACTGCAGCAGAACATTACGGACGAGATTGCAGCAATTCCAGCAGTCCAGGTTCGATCCGTCTTCAACAAGTTGCTGACTAGGGCCCAAACATGCCAAGGGATGAATGATGGTCATTTTCAACTTCTTCTGTATTGCCTTTCGTCTGCTGTGCTTCTCTGTACCCTGGAAATCGGTTCTCCAGGACATTTCTATTTGCCCTACTCTGTAGATGGTCATCGTAGCATATCAGTAAAAAGTTACTGTTTCAGGGCAAAGTGCTCTGGCAACAGTTTGGCTCAAAATGGTTCATATGGCTCTGAGCACTATGGGACTCAACTGCTGTGGTCATAAGTCCCTTAGAACTTAGAACTACTTAAACCTAACTAACCTAAGGACATCACACACATCCATGCCCGAGGCAGGATTCGAACCTGCGACCGTAGCGGTCGTGCGGTTCCAGACTGTAGCGCCTTTAACCGCTCGGCCACTCCGGCTGGCGGCAACAGTTTCATTTTATTTTTATTTATTTATTTATTTATTGTTCCGTGGGACCAAATTAAGGAGAAGTCTCCATGGTCATGGAACGAGTCAATGCATGAAATTACAACACGATAGTAGAAACAGATAAAATGAAATACAAAAAAAGTATTCAGACGACAACTTGTAAGTTTAAATAAAGAAAATCAACACTGTAACACTGGAATTTGCTTAATTTTTCAGCTCTTCCAGGAGCTCCTCGACAGAACAGAAGGAGCGAGCCATGAGGAAACTCTTCAGTTTAGACTTAAAAGCGTTTGGGCTACTGCTAAGATTTTTGAGTTCTTGTGGTAGCTTATTGAAAATGGATGTAGCAGAATACTGCACTCCTTTCTGAACAAGAGTCAAGGAAGTGAATTCCACGTGCAGATTTGATTTCTGCCTAGTATTAACTGAGTGGAAGCTGCTAACTCTTGGGAATAAGCTAATATTGCTAACAACAAACGACATCAAAGAAAATATATACCGTGAGGGCAATGTCAGAATTCCCAGACTATTGAATAGGGGTCGACAGGAGGTTCTCGAACTTACACCACATATAGCTCGAACAGCCCGTTTTTGAGCCAAAAATACCCTTTTTGAATCAGAAGAATTACCCCAAAAAATAATACCATATGACGTAAGCGTATAAAAATATGCGAAGTAGACTACTTTCGTGTTGAACTCTCACTTATTTCAGATACTGTTCTAATGGTAAATAAAGCAGCATTTAGTTTCTGAACAATTTCCTGAACATGGGATTTCCACAACAGCTTACTTTCTATCCGAACGCCTAGGAACTTGAACTGTTCCGTCTCTCTTATAATATGCCCATTCTGTCTGATCAAAATATCAGTTCTTGTTGAATTGTGAGTTAGAAACTGTAAAAACTGAGTGTTACTGTGATTTAGCATAAAATTATTTTCCTCAAGCCTCCAACTTATTTCATGAACTACATTATTTGATAATGTTTCAATATTACACACAAGATCCTTCACTACCAAGCTGGTGTCATCAGCAAACAGAAATATTTTTGAATCACCTGTAATACTAGAAGGCATATGATTGATACAGGGTGTTACAAAAAGGTACGGCCAAACTTTCAGGAAACATTCCTCACACACAAATAAAGAAAATATGTTATGTGGACATGTGTCCGGAAACACTTACTTTCCATGTTAGAGTTCATTTTATTACTTCTCTTCAAATCACATTTATCATGGAATGGAAACACACAGCAACAGAACGTACCAGCGTGACTTCAAACACTTTGTTACAGGAAATGTTCAAAATGTCCTCCGTTGGCGAGGATACATGCATCCACCCTCCGTCGCATGGAATCCCTGATGCGGTGACGCAGCCCTGGAGAATGGGGTATTGCATCACAGCCGTCCACAATACTAGCACGAAGAGTCTCTACATTTGGTATCGGGGATGCGTAGACAAGAGCTTTCAAATGCCCCCATGAATGAAAGTCAAGAGGGTTGAGGTCAGGAGAGCGTGGAGGCCATGGAATTGGTCCGCCTCTACCAATCCATCGGTCACCGAATCTGTTGTTGAGAAGCGTACGAACACTTCGACTGAAATGTGCAGGAGCCCCATCGTGCATGAACCACATGTTGTGTCGTACTTGTAAAGGCACATGTTCTAGCTCGATTGAGCGTAGGTGGAAGAACATGGGGCCCAATCAAGACATCAGCAACAATGCCTGCCCAAACGTTCACAGAAAATCTGTGTTGATGACGTGATTGCACAATTGCGTGCGGATTCTCGTCAGCCCACACATGTTGATTGTGAAAATTTACAATTTGATCACGTTGGAATGAAGACTCATCCGTAAAGAGAACATTTGCACTGAAATGAGGATTGACACATTGTTGAAAGAACCATTCGCAGAAGTGTACCCGTGGAGGCCAATCAGCTGCTGATAGTGCCTGCACATGGTACGGAAACAACTGGTTCTCCAGTAGCACTCTCCATACAGTGACGTGGTCAACGTTACCTTGTAGAGCAGCAACTTCTCTGACGCTGACATTAGGGTTATCGTCAAGTGCACGAAGAATTGCCTCGTCCATTGCAGGTGTCCTCGTCGTTCTAGGTCTTCCCCAGTCGCCAGTCATAGGCTGGAATGCTCCGTGCTCCCTAAGACGCCTATCAATTGCTTCGAACGTCTTCCTGTCGGGACACCTTCGTTTTGGAAATCTGTCTCGATACACACCTACCGCGCCACGACTATTGCCCCGTGCTAATCCATACATCAAATGGGCATCTGCCAACTCCGCTGCAAAACCACTATCGTGATGAACACTAACCCGTTGATGCTACGTACTGATGTGATTGATGCTAGTACTGTAGAGCAATGAGTCACATGTCAACACAAGCACCGAAGTCAGCAATACCTTCCTTCAGTTGGGCCAACTGGCGGTGAATCGAGGAAGTACAGTACATACTGACGAAACTAAAATGAGCTCTAACATGGAAATTAAGCGTTTCCGGACACATGTCCACATAACATCTTTTCTTTATTTGTGTGTGAGGAATGTTTCCTGAAAGTTTGGCCGTACTTTTTTGTAACACCCTGTATAAATGAGAAATAGCAGCGGCCCCCAGCACCGACCATTGCGGAACGCCCCACTTAACAGTGCCCTATTGGGACTGAACATCACTACCACTCTCAGTATTGCGGAGAATTACCTTCTGCTTTCTGTTCTTAAAGTAAGAGGCGAACCAATTGTAAGCTACTCCCCTTACTCCATAATCACTTCACAGGAACATTTGTAAGTAGAGGTCCACATCAAGGCTGACTGACATATTCTTTGTGTCAAGCGTAATTTGAACTTTGAATAAACTTCTGAGAGTTTTTAATGCAACGATTCCAGCGGCCAACCATTGGAGGTATTAACTTAATTAGATATTTGGCTAGCCTCTAGACGGGAGAACCAATAGCGCGTATGATGGGACTCAGTTGCACGCCTCATTTGTGGATCTCAGGCAATCTGTACACCCTGGGAAGTGTAGATGCTCAAGCTGTGGTGTTTTTCATGAGGTTCTCTGGTAGACCAAAATTCATCAGAAGCTCCACGGCTTTTCTGCTGTGTGATACTGTAGGTTCCCATTTTAACCATTTGTATGTCTTATCCTTTAATGACGATGACAATTCATTACGATATTAAATACCGTTGAGCACAACAGTGGTATTTCCGTCGTCAGCCTGAAGTCCAACGAGATTTTCATCTCTCTGCAATGCTCGATGTCGCTCTAGCACTGATTTACCGATTTTCGCTTGGGAGACTTGGCTGTGGCTAAAATGCGACAGGTGGCAAGTCTTACATCATCAACGTCGTCCTATGAAATATCCTCCACTACCTGTTGCACTGCACTAATGATATCCAATATAAGTACAGCACCTAGTGTAAGAGCGAATCACAATCCTCTATTCAGGCTGAAGCGGCTTCTTCGTGTTGGTTCCGATCCAACAGGCTGATAATAGAACATACATTTCAGTCAGTTTTAGTATAACGGCAAGATGCTCGAATTCTTTGTTTATTTTGCCGTTGTACTGTTGTGATGAACTCTGTGATGAGCTGCCGTCGAGATAACAAACCACTCCCAATCGAGGAGTAATGAAAACTTCACCCGAACAAGCCCCGTAGGAGCCAACTGTACTGACTGACCGTCATATCATCCCCTGCCAATTGGAGTTATTGGATTCGGATATGGAAGGACATGTGGTCAGCACTCCATACACCTGGCTGTGGGTCAGTTTTAGTGAGCAGAGCCACTACTTCTCAGTCAAGTAGCTCCTCAAGTGGCCTCACAAGGGCTGAGTGCACCCCGCTCGCTAACAGCGTTCGGCAGATCCGGACGGTCACCATACAAGTGCTAGCCGAGTCCCAGAGCGCTTAAATTCGTAGATCTGACGGGAACCAGCATGGCCACTACGGCAAGGCAGAAGTGAGAGTACTGCAGATAAAAAGAGACGTCAGTTATACAAACCATGCATTATTATCCAGTTTGAACCTTGTGTGTCGTATCTTTTCCCGAACGATCGCCAAGCTAGTATTCCGCTAAATATTGTTCACTCCTTCCGATCAGAGGTGAAGTTTAACCACAGCAAACGTGGGCATGGTTTCGACATCTGGACAGAGTTGTAGGAACGCCAAGTGGTGCCCAATCCCAGACACTCAGAACCTGTCAATGGGCTATAAAAAGGCACCAGAGAACAAGCCAAGACAGTCAGTCGCTCCTGACGAAAGGTTGGGTGGCATTCGTCGAAAACTCGTGCTTTTATTCTGAATTGACGCCGCAAGAAGCTCGAGAATATTTTATGCAAGAGTGTCGTTGCGATAGACTTCTTTTTTGTGCGACATCACGTACTTAAACCAAGTTAGTATGACCGATGACTGCGCTGCATCTTGTGTGTTGATGCAGTGATATGAAATTGTTACCAGTACGTTTAAACCTGCCTCCGCACTTAACTGCTGCTCAGATGGGTCGTGAGTATGTAATTTTTGCTCAAGAAACCTGTGACATCTGAAACAATATCGCTAATATACAGAATTAGGCGCCAAACACAAGAAAACGTTGTTTCCACTAAGTGTCACCTCCCCTTAGGCAACAGAAAAAGTCGACCTTCTGTGAGCTCGTGCAGAAGTGAATGTCCTATTCCACAGTTCATTTTCCAGCAAACCATTGGCTTACACTCAGGGTGAGGTGAATTATACGATGTTGAATACCACAGGCTATTCCGGATAACTATGAGTTGTGCTGGAACCAGTAAGTTGTAGAAACTGAAATAGATGTTCCCCTCATTCCATCGGTGGACAAGATTAATTTATCTGTTTCACAGACGTACAGAAATATATTGTGTTAGGTGTGTACCTGTAGATATTTGTACTGATCTACGGAAGAATGTTACACCAGTATTTACTTAGTTTCTTGACTAATAAATCTATTTGTTATGAGTACTATGTACCTTCAAGTACATGTGACAAGTGAATGGTAATTTTTCCGAGGGCAGCAGTTAAAGTGTTGAAGTGTGGAAGCAAAACGGTTAGCATATACTGATAGTTGAAGTCCACTTCGTGCTGCAGTTACGATTGTGTAGAAACACATCAGGTAGTAAATTACGTGATGTGATAGCGGGAAGGCTGTTACACGCAGAGAAAAAACCACTAACGCACTGAAACGGGTACAGTTAAGATACCAGTGATCACAATATCTGTACTAGTTCCCCTGACACACTGTACATCACCATGAAAAGGTTGTAAGTTACTTAAGGTCACTGGAAACATCGACATAAAATCAGAGAAGTGTCTTTAAGCGAGGATGTATTCATAAACTATCTGGTTATGGGGGATGTTATCCGTCATACATAGAGTACATTATTTCGAATAATAAATGGAGAACGCCAGTTAACAATACAAAAGTTTGCTGGGTTAACGACATTGCATTTTATTACTGTCACGTGATACTGCGAATAAATACATCAATGTAGAGAAACTGCAAGAATATCCATAGTAAACGGAATGTCTGAACAAATAATCCATGTTTCAGACATCTGTCGAATGAAATAAAGATTAAAATCAAAATAAATATTTACTCTCGCTCATGAGGGAGTGATCAGTTGGCAATCTTAGACGCCAGATCTCTTCCGCAACTGTTGCATGTTCATCTAAATCAGGCAACCCAGTTTTATAGTTTTATTCCGATAATCCGGTTCTATTCCACTAGAAGACTTTTTCACTTGTTTGTAATGTTTGTGCCAAAGACAGCATCGAAACATAACTAAAATTATTGACTTCAGACGACATGCGTCGTCGTCAAAATTAGGAAAAAGATCGCTTTTTACACGGATGTTAGCCCTCTTTTTCTGTTATTGCGTTCAGCCATTTGTGCTATATTCTTTCGTGGGTAACAGTCATCCTCCATACCGGTTACGTACGACGAATTAAAACTCTGTGGGACATCAGGAGTCGATCCCAATTTTTTGTTTTTCGTGGGCAGTGCAACTTGATAAGCCCCACATCTCCACTTGTAAACTGAGGTCGCCAGTTTTGTGCTCTGATAGCGCAATTAGTATCACAGTATCTGTGAAAGCCACGTACATAAGTTGCAGATGAAAGCATTCTGTTTTCATATAGTTTGGCCGTGTGTGCAACACCCACGATTAACATTTCTTGTTAGCAACACTAGTAGTCTTTCTACCATTTTCCCCTTTGTTTCATTATAATACAAAATGTGTTTATAAATTTTATATGATTGTGTTTCCATTTGTAGTTTATTCGTGAAGGCCTTCGGTGCATCTCAAAGGTTTTATCCCGTTTGGATGACAGCGATCACCCGACTCAATTAATTTTGTGACATTAATATCCGAATGAACTGGTAACTCAAATTATTACGACAGAAATCTGTATCTCCCAAGAGATTAATCCCTCTACAATCGATAAAATTACGGTTGAAGTAATACACTCCTGGAAATGGAAAAAAGAACACATTGACACCGGTGTGTCAGACCCACCATACTTGCTCCGGACACTGCGAGAGGGCTGTACAAGCAATTATCACACGTACGGCACAGCGGACACACCAGGAACCGCGGTGTTGGCCGTCGAATGGCGCTAGCTGCGCAGCATTTGTGCACCGCCGCCGTCAGTGTCAGCCAGTTTGCCGTGGCATACGGAGCTCCATCGCAGTCTTTAACACTGGTAGCATGCCGCAACAGCGTGGACGTGAACCGTATGTGCAGTTGACGGACTTTGAGCGAGGGCGTATAGTGGGCATGCGGGAGGCCGGGTAGACGTACCGCCGAATTGCTCAACACGTGGGGCGTGAGGTCTCCACAGTACATCGATGTTGTCGCCAGTGGCCGGCGGAAGGTGCACGTGCCCGTCGACCTGGGACCGGACCGCAGCGACGCACGGATGCACGCCAAGACCGTAGGATCCTACGCAGTGCCGTAGGGGACCGCACCGCCACTTCCCAGCAAATTAGGGACACTGTTGCTCCTGGGGTATCGGCGAGGACCATTCGCAACCGTCTCCATGAAGCTGGGCTACGGTCCCGCACACCGTTAGGCCGTCTTCCGCTCACGCCCCAACATCGTGCAGCCCGCCTCCAGTGGTGTCGCGACAGGCGTGAATGGAGGGACGAATGGAGGCGTGTCGTCTTCAGCGATGAGAGTCGCTTCTGCCTTGGTGCCAATGATGGTCGTATGCGTGTTTGGCGCCGTGCAGGTGAGCGCCACAATCAGGACTGCATACGACCGAGGCACACAGGGCCAACACCCGGCATCATGGTGTGGGGAGCGATCTCCTACACTGGCCGTACACCACTGGTGATCGTCGAGGGGACACTGAATAGTGCACGGTACATCCAAACCGTCATCGAACCCATCGTTCTACCATTCCTAGACCGGCAAGGGAACTTGCTGTTCCAACAGGACAATGCACGTCCGCATGTATCCCGTGCCACCCAACGTGCTCTAGAAGGTGTAAGTCAACTACCCTGGCCAGCAAAATCTCCGGATCTGTCCCCCATTGAGCATGTTTGGGACTGGATGAAGCGTCGTCTCACGCGGTCTGCACGTCCAGCACGAACGCTGGTCCAACTGAGGCGCCAGGTGGAAATGGCATGGCAAGCCGTTCCACAGGACTACATCCAGCATCTCTACGATCGTCTCCATGGGAGAATAGCAGCCTGCATTGCTGCGAAAGGTGTGTATACACTGTACTAGTGCCGACATTGTGCATGCTCTGTTGCCTGTGTCTATGTGCCTGTGGTTCTGTCAGTGTGATCATGTGATGTATCTGACCCCAGGAATGTGTCAATAAAGTTTCCCCTTCCTGGGACAATGAATTCACGGTGTTCTTATTTCAATTTCCAGGAGTGTAGATCTCTCCTGTATTTCCTAGATTTTTATTCACAGTTTTCTTATTAATAACATTACGTACGATTTATATTAAAATGCTTTATCTTTCCACATGCAGCATAAGTTCTCATTGCCTCGTTTATTTCGCATTTTCATTAATTTACGACGGCAATTACTTTTAGTTGTCTATGCGTTCTTCTCTCTTTTTTACTAGCTGCGCCGCTGTCTTTAGTTGGTTCCCTACACATTTTGTATTTCTTTTCTTTGTTGTTAATCTGAATGACTCCTTTAAGGAACTGTCTGCTTTATATTTGCATACATCTTGAATATGTTTTTTTCTAGAACCACAAAATAATTTCTCCTAAAACGCTGCCCACATTACTTTTTCTTTCAAATACCAACTAATATTTCCGCGTTTTCGTAGTAATTAGGAAATAATCTGAATCTATTTGACTACGTTATAAAGATTTTAGGTTCAAAAACTAGCCGGCCGCGGTGGCCGTGCGGTTCTGGCGCTGCAGTCCGGAACCGCGGGACTGCTACGGTCGCAGGTTCGAATCCTGCCTCGGGCATTGGTGTGTGTGATGTCCTTAGGTTAGTTAGGTTTAAGTAGTTCTAAGTTCTAGGGGACTTATGACCTAAGATGTTGAGTCCCATAGTGCTCAGAGCCATTTTTCAAAAACTAGTTACCAAATTTTTTGTGCCTCTTAGATGATGTAGGTGTTGTATTTCTGTACCTCAGGATTATTTTTCTAGAATAAATCGGTACTTATGTGACACCATGCGCTACATAATACGTACCAACACGCCACACACAAAAATGGTACTCTTGTAGGGCTCATATCTCGAGATCTATTGATGATCGCGAGGTAGGGTTAAGTGTTTTGGATAGCCCTTGTGCTAAGGACCATTTTTGTGCCAAAGAGAAGGATCGCCTTGGCGTCACTATCCTACAATACAAGGTCACAGTACGAATATTACACACGTCGTCCTGCTTAGGCAAATGGAGCAAATCGGTTCGTTCTTTTCGCATTTGATGTGGTCTATGGTGAGCCTCAACGGGCTCATGGATAAACCATTAATTGGAGAAAGCATTAATTAATGGGTGGTTCCTAAGAAATCCCTCGAAAATATTTTTTACCATATTTTCATACCAAAACAGGGCCGTTGATTACAAGATGGCTATGCAAAGCAAATGGCTAAAAGTTTTACTATAAATTCCTAAGATCCAGACCCCGATAAACTTTGGAAATTTTATTGGCTTCCTTAGCCATTTCCGTGAAACATAGTTTCGAAATTACTTTATATGTACACGTAAGATATTCTAGTAAAATCCGGTGAGAGGTGAAATCTAAATAATAAATAACTGCAGTAAATTAATAAAATTTTAACGTTACATTCTCTAGGAATTTATCAAAATGTAACATTTTTCCATTTTGAAAAATAGTTATTCATTATTGTGAAACATCCCAAAATCATTGCTTTTGGGTATTAAAGCCGAGCCGCAGATTCCATGACGGATACGCACAGAAAATGAGTGTAATTTTGACGATATATATCTGAGACCTCGATTTCGAAAATCCCCGAAAATTTTCTTGATATCTTTACCCGTTTTCGAGATACAGAAGCTCAAAGTTACCATACTTCTACACGTAAAATACACATCTTGTACCCTCGCAACGAAAATCTGACTCATATATAACCTTTCAATAATTAACTGACTGCGAATCTAAAGTGGAAAATCTAGACGTCAGCAATGCTGCGTCATGGCCCTGAAAAATCATTCTTAATAAACTGAAGATTCTTACCTCAATAATGTCGCCGGATAACGCGTATATATCTGCTCCTATAAGAAATTTTTCTGGCACAGCCCAGTGCAATGCTGGCCACTAGATTTTGTTATGTATGAAAAACGACTGATTTTTTTACGATAATTGCCATGACTATGCAGAGGAAAAATTAGTTAAAAACAAACTTTAAATTCAGGTGAATGACTGTCAAAAGTTATCATTATAAGAAAGAGCATTATTGAAAAATTATTTAAACGTGACTTTTATATAACAATAGTAAAATATGAGTTGTTGCAAATCATGTATGCGCTTGGCAATAAATAATAATAACACTGGGCAACAACCAAAAAAACGTCATGGGTTTCTCAGCTGATTTAGACTAATTTTGGTGTTCTGAGTCCGAATATCACATTGATTTTGCTCTATCAGGTCAACTTTTTGAGATACAGCCATAGGCCTACATGACCATTTTTCCCTGAAATGTAAGCCTTTTTATAGGCTTCAATATGCTAATATTAGGGGTTTTAAGGGGATTATTCAGGACATATGAAAACAAAAGAAGCCTTTAAGATTGTAACAGTTAATCATTCCAATAGATGCCTTTTTTCTTACTATAGTATAAAATTTATTCTAATTTTTATTGTCTGACAGTCAACTGCATATTTCTATTACTATTTCAGATTGATATGGCTTCTCCGCGACGTTCATGCATGAATAATCCAGACGTTTTCTGCTACATCTGCGGAGAATACACGCTTTCAGTGGACAGGAAGAACATCACGGGATTTGTGAAGAACGCCTACCAGGCTTACTTTCATGTCAAGCTGGGTGACCAAGATAAGCCCTGGGCACCGCACACGGTCTGCAAGAAGTGCGTGGAATACCTCCGGCGGTGGACGAAGGGCACGAAAACTTCACTGAAGTTTGGGATTCCGATGGTTTGGAGGGAGCCCTTTGACCATGCATCGGATTGTTACTTCTGCGCCATCAATACTACTGGCATCAACCGGAAGAATCGGCACAGCCTCCAGTACCCCGACCTTCCATCTGCCCGCCGTCCACTTGCTCACTGCGAAGAAATTCCTGTACCAGCGTTCACAGAGCTTCCTAACATCGACGACGAGGCCACCACTGCAGACGAGGGAGGATATATAGCAGACGAGGAGTATGAAGCACAAGATGGTCGGCAGCTCTTTTCACAATGTGAGCTTAATGATCTTGTTCGGGATCTCAGCTTGTCGAAGACTTCATCCGAGCTGTTGGCCTCCAGACTCAAAGAGAAAAATCTACTTGGCGAGGACGCGCGTATCCCTTTCTTTCGTAGAAGGCATGAGGACTACATGGGCTACTTCTGCCAGGAGGAAGACCTAGTGTACTGCCGAGATGTCGCCGGTCTTCTTGTTAAACTCGGGGCTCCTACATACGATCCGAGAGATTGGCGACTCTTTATTGAGAGCTGCAAGCGCTCTTTGAAGTGTGTGCTCCTCCACAACGGGAACGAGTTCGCCTCAATCCCTCTTGCTCACTCCACAACTCTCGTAGAGAAATATGAAGCAGTGAAGTACGTGCTCGACAAAATCCAATATGAGCAGCACCAATGGATCATCTGCGTCGACTTCAAGATGGTGAACTTTCTACTTGGTCAGCAGTCCGGGTTCACGAAATACCCATGCTTTATATGTATGTGGGACAGTCGAGACAGAGCCCAGCACTATGTAAAGAAAGTGTGGCTGCCACGAGAGCAGTTAGTACCTGGTGCGAGAAACATCATAAACGAACCTCTTGTTGACCGGGAGAAGATATTGATCCCACCGCTACACATGAAGCTTGGGTTAATGAAACAGTTCACGCGTGCTCTGGACAAGGATGGGAGGTGCTTCCACTACCTGTGCCGAGCCTTTCCGCGACTGACCATTGAGAAGCTGAAGGCCGGCATTTTCGATGGCCACAGATACGGCAGCTCATAAAGGACACAGAGTTCGAAAACTCCATGAACACGTTAGAGTGCGCCGCGTGGAAATCGTTTGTGCAGGTGGTGAACAACTTCCTGGGGAACACGAAGGCAGCAAACCACGCCAGACTCATCAGCAGCATGATAGAGGCCTTTCAAAAGCTCGGGTGTTTGATGAGTATAAAGATGCACTTCCTGTACTCACACATGGAGAAGTTTCCTGAAAACCTTGGGGCGATGAGCGACGAGCAGGGAGAAAGGTTCCATCAGGACATGCGCCAAATGGAGGATAGGTACCAGGGGAGGTGGGACGCAGTCATGATGGCGGACTACTGCTGGATGCTGAAGAGAGACAACCCAGCAGCTGCTCACAAACGGGAATCGAAGAAACGCCGATTCATGCCGTGAACTCTGAACTTTTGTGTCACGTAACGCTCATTGTTATACTAATATTATGATAAATATGCTTATTTAATTTGATGGAGTAAATAAAAACTTAATGAATTTGCATACGTTGACTTTTATTTCTTGAGGAAAACGGAAAAAATCTTCCGGGGTTTCTCAGCAGATGATACAAAGAAATTTGTTTTTTTTTACGAAAAATCGATTTTTAAAAATTTCTGTAGCAAAAAATCCTGACCTGATAGAACAAAACCAAGGTCATTTTCGGACTCAGGGCATCAAAATTAGTCTAATTCAGCGGGAAAACCCTAGACTTTTTAAAAAAAATCTTTTTTTGTTGCCCAGTGTAATTTTTGCTTTTACCTTATACTACATCGCTCAGGTACCGCCATGTTCTTCACAACCGGCCTTGGTATTTCCACACAGGGCACAAGTGCTCTTTGTGAGCTATACAACTTGACAACTGACCCAACCGCCCCACTGCGAGTTACTACTCCTACTGCTGCTACCGACACTGCTCTCTGGTCTGCGATTCTATTGTAGCATTCATATCGCAGACAGCGCGTGAGGAATCCATCGAAGGTACATCTGCTCGAGTGCGCCAGTCATGGACCTCTTACAATGTAAAATTCGGTGTGAGGGGAAAATGTAATTTATAAAATGATGTAGTATAAAAAATTCGCTGCAAACGTGTCTCCATTATTATCAAAGGGTTTCGGTCACTCCATGTTGTAGTACAAGCAAAGTTTTAGTACACTTGAAATCCGGTATGAGGTGTAATTTTCGTTTTGGTTATTTCAATTTCACTTAAACTATCAAAATTGTCGTGACTCAAATAGTTCTTTTCATATGAGTTAAATGGCATGCCGTTGCAAGGAAAAGAATGGAATCAGATGAAACATTCTCCTATCAGAACACAAAAAAGGCGCCCGTGCTCCTGTCTAAAAGACTAACTGAAAGTGGAGTACCAGCAGCCTCTTTCTAACTTCCTCAGCACTTTTAAAAATTTTGGAATGCGAACATATTGGCTCTTTTAATGCAGAGAGGAAAGACGACAGTGGCACTTAGAAAAAGACGGAAAAGTAATAAATACTGGGACATAGAAGATTGTGGTATTGGCAAAGAAACAGCGAAGTAGGCAATGACAGTATGAGGTGAAGAGAGGGACGCAATAGCAGTGGTACCTAGCTGCCAGTGACAGAACACTGCTAGGAAAAGAGTAATGGAGACAGTGCCAGAGGGAGAGGAATACAGAGAAGGAGAAAGTGGGTGAGAACCGGTGATAAAGAGATACAGAGTCTAATACAAGGACAATGAGGAAGAGAGAGACAGCGACAGTAAGAAGAGAAAGTAGTAGTAGCACAGAGCGAAGGAGACTGTGGCTGAGGAACAAGAGACAGCGGCCGCTTGAGAGACACAAAGAGATAACGGTAATGAATTGGGCTGAATGAATGAGTGAGAATGGGCAGAAGGAAGTGGGTATAAGCGAATGCGAGTAGCAGCGATAGACGAGTGGGTGTGAGTGAGTTACAGTTTGGGAAGCCTCCTGTGGGAGTGTTATATGATCTGAGTTGCATCATCTTTAAAAAAAAAAAAAAAAAGAAACTGTACACATTTTCTGTGCTTACTATTTCATCTTCCATGCATTTGCAAGTAATATCATCTTCATGTACTTCCAGTCCCATGCACCCTCCTAATTATCAAATTATTATTTCGATTTAATCATTTAGTTAGATCTAAAATGTTGTCGCATGTTATATATTATAATTATTTAGCAACATCAGATATAAATCATACGAATCCGTCGGGCAACAGGTATTTCGTCTTGTCGTTCGCTCGTAAGTTTTTACGCCCTTCAGTGATTATGTAGCTATTTAATTCCTCTCTTGATAGCCCAATCTTAGATAGAAATTTCCCGGAATCAGTACTGAGGAATTAATTTTCCTCTTTTTAAGCCGCTGTCGGGAAAAAAGATGACGTTATACTCCAGAAGATTTTGGCCGACAGCAAACCAACGGTAATAAAAATAATGTGTTGAATTTTAGCTATGCATCTCAGATTTTCACAGTACCACAGTACGCTAATTCCCCTCCGAAGAATGTGGGAGACACAGCAGATGTCTTTACCCGTTGGAAATTCACGTTCTAAAATCCGCGTCCACGGTTGAAAGTCTTTTGCATTTAAAGCGTCAATGTCACTGTTAACTCTCAGTCGTGACTACATTTTAGGATTATCAGAAGATGCTTTGTATTTCTTTCTACGAA
Source organism: Schistocerca nitens (assembly GCF_023898315.1). NCBI lineage: Eukaryota > Metazoa > Arthropoda > Insecta > Orthoptera > Acrididae > Schistocerca > Schistocerca nitens. The sequence goes on from NC_064617.1 coordinate 64,411,390, forward strand.
TACGTTTTGCAACCGCAGCACTTTCAGTTTTGTGCTGTAGGTTCACGTTCCCTGCTTAGTATGCAAATTTTGCAATCTGTTGCCGTCTCATCCGCAAAATGAGCAAGACGCAGAAGCCATAGCCGATGCGCAACAAACACGCCTCTTCACCTGGCATTACTTTCAAGGGTATTTCTTTCCTCGGCCATTCATTCTGTACTTTACTGAACTCGTTCAAGGACTCCGCTTTGTCGAATGCTATGTATTTCACAGGCAGTTCCGTGGAAGCAAATGTGACTTTAAGTTCTCGTTCTACAAGTTCGAAGTTATGTTTCACTTGGTGTAGTTCGCTACGTTTTCAATGAATCATATGTTATACATTCATTATGATGTGGAATTCTGATGATATGAAGTAATTGCGCCAATACATCTTTTAGGTAGCCACATGGCTACATGCTGGCTATTCACCTTATTATTATTATATTTATCCTACGGTTTTTTAACATTAAATTAATGCTAGATTTGACAGGTTAGGAAGCAACGAACACAAACTTATACAGCATAGCTCCTAAAAAAAGTCTTACATGTAGCAGAATAAATTGCCACAGTGAGGATGAAAAATTGTTTCGGCCATGCTTGTACAAATTTTACTTTTACTAGGTGCGGAGGTTTCTGATCTATGAGTGAAAGCTTCAACAAACATTCAGTGAAAAAAATAGTGCGAAGCTATATTAAATGTATCACCTATTCAGAGAGACATCACACATTATCTTTATTGCATGTCTCTGACCAATGAATGATTTCTTCATGAAATAAGACGATTTTCATCAAGGTATCAGACTACAAAAAACGAAGGAATACTCGTATTAATTGAGTATTGTAGCTCCAATTTCAGATTGTTCCCACAGTCGCTGCACTCAAACGTATGAAAACACGTAAGGCTTAATATAAAGGGTCAAACTAAACATTCTATGGATACAGTTCAATGACGTAACAACTCGCAGTCACGTAAATGTTTTCCGGTAACTTCATTAGCTAGGCTAAGTAGTACAAAAATATTATTTATCGAACTGTTAATGGTCACTCACAGATCACAGACTTCGTCGCTATCGTTGAAATTTATTTTGTTGAATTACGTGGTGAACTGTCGTTGCAACTGCAGAAAACAACATTCAGTAATGCATCGTGTCCTGACCGTTTATGTTTGTACTGTAATATGATACACTTAACAGTAATATTCAAATGTTGTCTTACGCTATTTTTTATATTTATTTATCGGTGTTTGGTGGACATTTCATGCATTGAAACTTCCAGCTCATTGCTCACTTACCTCCTCAATTTCCAGCAATCCGTTGACTGATCTTGGACAACAAAATTTACTCAGTTCCTTTATCCTAAACGTTCTCACTAACAGTCACACTCTGTATCGACAAAAACCCTAGTGATTTGAAATCGTGACAAAACCAGTGTACTAACAGTCTAGTGTTCGCTCAACTATTGTCTATATTTAAAGTCTGCATAACATCCCATTCAGTATTACAACTTTTACTAACAAGGTCAATTCTCACCTTAGCTAACAAAAATTTAAAAAATAAAATATATTGTGTATTAATGATAACGTCCGCTTTGTACAGTGTTGCATCACATTGTTCCTAAACAAAAACCATTTCTAAGTAGAGTATCTGAGTTTTTAGAGTTACTGGAGACGAATCCTAACTCTATCAGAACTAGATCTTAACTGCTTCTCCCTTTAGTCGAAGCAGTCCCCAGAATGCGATTGTCTCAGACAAATTATGGCCAGTGAGCGTTGTAGCCTATCCTTTATATCTAGGTACTTCACCTACTAGACCATTTCTAAGTCTTTGCTAAATACCCATAACCTACCAAAATACATTACCTAAAAATGCATAACAAACTTTAACTAACTATATCTAATGCTCTAAAATGAAGATATTAGTTTTTAGATGTTAACTAGATCGAAAAATGAAGCTGGAGTTGTGCCTAATGACGTTAATGTAAGCCTATTCACCACAGAAGTATATGAGATGTCAAAACCGCTGACATGTTTCGCAGTAACTCCAACATACGTCATACCTCTGCCAACATTAAAATTAGGTCAAGAGCAACAGCGAAGAAGTAAAAGCAAAGAAAGAGTAAGGCAACGATACTAATGTCGAGCCAAAAAAAATGGACTGTTAGAAGATAAGCTCAAAAAATGTAACAAGATCAACAACAGAAAAAGGGAACCAGTAGAAATCGAAGGAGAAACTAAAAGGTCAAATTCTGTTGCAGTGAACAATAAGAAAACAAAGACCAACCACGAATGGAACTAGTAAAGTACAAGAAGCAGCTTTTTGGAGGATATAGTGAAGAAGACAAAGACACTTAATGTTTTATTGTAGCGAAACTCTCTCTAAGGACAATGAAGGATAAACTGGGTGCCCTAATAGCAAGCAGAAAGGTTGTGCTGGTTGTGCGGATGTTGATTACATTTTTCTGTGTAAACGTGGTATTAATGCGTGCTTTTTTAACCTAATTCGTCTTGGAACGTATGATAATTTTGATTGTATAAATCTATTAACATTTTGCATAGTTTGGTAAATGATTTACATACTTTTTCTCAAATTTAAATCAATTCATTCTATAACTATGTATCCTCATTTCGCAATCTATTCCTATTCTATGCGTCCCAAAATCTTTCTCTGTGTATTAATTTTTTTTTTCTTTTCTCTGTCTCTGGCGACTTTGTCCTTCCTATCGGCTGACGTGACCATTTTGCAGAGGTTCACTTTAATGCTACAGAAGAAGGATTTTAATAATAACAGAATTAATTCACAGTTACGTATTCAGTTCATACAGACTTATTTCGTTCGCCTCTCTGTGGAATGAGGTAAGAGGAAAATAGAATTTTCCACAGGGAGGCCACTCTACCCACCCTTCCCCTATTTCCCTATTCCCATGGATTTCATCAGTCAGTTTCGTCTTCTTCGCGAGTGACCTTCAGCGCGATTCGACATGCTGTCAACTGCTATCTCAGCTCCGTCTTCCTAATTTTCTTGCGTTGATTAAATTCATCGATTTACAAATGGTTCAAATGGCTCTGAGCACTATGGGACTTAACATCTGTGGTCATCAGTTCCCTAGAACTTAGAACTACTTAAACCTAACTAACCTAAGGACATCACACACATATATGCCCGAGGCAGGATTTGAACCTGCGACCGTAGCAGTCGCGCCTAGAACCGCTAGACCACCGCGGCCGGCCATCGATTTACAAGGAGACCGTGACTAGGATTATTCGAAACCTCGAACAGTCACGCACCCTGACTCTCCTTGAAGACAGCTGCCACCCGCCATGGCATGGACTCCACGAACCATTTGGGGAGACTCATCGAGGACATGTCAGAGCTCGATCCATGAAAAACATCAATCGTTTTGTCTTGTAATAGATTCCAGTTTTGTTCAGTAGCGCAGAGGCGAACTGATCTAGGGTGGGGAGAGGGCGGTGGGGTTGAACACAAACCAGAACGCAGTCTTGTAGTGATCCTTAAACCATTCCAACACAGTGCGATGGGGTGGGGCATTGTCTTGCTGAAGCTACAAGCCACTGCGGTGTGCTGTACTTAATGAATCGTAGTGCTGGCTGTAGGTCATGCTTCACACGCATGTGAAAAGTGACACTGGACGGCTTTGAGACCCACTTTTTGTCCGTACACACGTTTGTCATACCCATAGAGCGTCATCAACATTCTCAGTTGTGCTTTGTTTGAAAGTGAAATATTTCTTACCATATGGTTTTGACGTAACTCTGTACTGCTACTGACATTCCAAGACATTCTTCTCCACGTTTTGAACATCCATTGACCTGCATCATGTGCTGCTAAGGGCAGTGCCTTCTCTGCCTCACAGTGATGAGTTGCCGTGTATGATAACTACTTGTGGCTGCACAGCATTAAAATGAAGAATGACAAGTGATTGTCCCGAATACTCCGTGATGCTCTACGATGTTAATGAGATGCTGCCTACGGCAGATGATGCTGCCACTGGATGTATTCTTCGAATGGAGATATCAGCATCTGCATCTGCATGGTGGAGTGTACTATTTAGCACTACTAGTCACTACCTTTCCTGTTAAACCCGCAGGTGGAGCGAGAAAACAACGATAATCTATAATGCAATCCGCATGAGCCCTCATTTCTCCTATCTTGTTTTCACGGCAGCAGCAGTATAATCGCCATGCAGTCTGTCGCAAATGCAGGTTCCAAAACGTTTCCAAACAGTAAAAGTTTTATTTTTTATTCTTATCAGAATCGACAGCAAACCAACACCGACAACGTTAGTTCAGGTATACATGCCGATGTCGCAAGCTGAAGATGAAGAGACAGAGAAAGTGTATGAGGATATTGAAAGGTAATACAGTATGTAAAAGAGGATGAAAATCTAATAGTCATGGACGACTGGAATGCAGTAGAAGAAAAGGTTGAGGGAGAATATGGGCTTCGGGCAAGGAATGAGACAGGAGAAAGATTAATTCTGCAACAGGTTTCAGCTAGTGATAGCAAATACCCTGTTCAAGAATAACCTTGGAAAAGGCCAGGTGATACGGGAAGGCTTCAGTTAGAGTTAATCATGCTGAGATAGGGATTCCGAAATCAGATACTAGATTGTAAGGCGTACCCAGGAGCAGACATAGACTCAGATGACAATATAGTAGTGGTGAAGAGTAGACTGAAGACATTAGTCAGGAAGAATCAATAAGAGAAGAAGTGGAATACTGAAGTACTAAGGAATGACGAGATACGGTTGAAGTTCTCTAAGCCTATAGATACACCAATAAGGAATAGCTCAGTAGGCAGTAGAGGTGAAGAGGAATGGACGTCCCTACAAGGGGCATCACAGAAGTTGGGAAGGAAAACATAGGTACAAAGAAGGTGACGGCGAAGAAACAATGAGTAACAAGAAATACTTCAACTGATCGATGAAAGGAAGAAGTACAAAAATGTTCCGGGAAACTCAGGAATTCAGAAATACAAGTCGCTGAGGAATGAAATAAATAGGAAGGGCCAGGAAGCTAAGACGAAATGGCTGCAGGAAAAACGGGAAGACATCGAAACAGAAATGTGAGAGTCAAAACAACCTTCGGTGACATTAAAATGAAGGGTGATAACAGTAAGAGTGCAACGGGAATTCAACTGTTAAATGCAGAGGAGAGAACGGATATGTAGAAATAATACATTTAAAGCCCCTATGAGAGGGATGGTTTGTCTGATGTGATAGAAACAGGAGTCGATTTAGAAGAGGTAGGGGATCCTGTATTAGAATCAGAATTTTAAAAAGATTCTGGAAGACTTAAGATGAAATAAGGCAGAAGGGATAGAAAACATTCCATCAGAATTTCTAAAATCACTGGTGTAAGTAGCAACAAAACGACTTATCACGTTGGTGTGTAGAATGTATGAGTCTGGCGACATACCATCTGACATTCGGAAAAATATAACCCACACAATTCCGAGGACTGAAAGAGCTGATAAGTGCGAGAATTATCGCACAATCAGTTTAACATCTCATGCATCCTAGTTGCTTACAAGAATAATATACAGAAGAACAGAAAAGAAAATTGAGGAAGCGCTAGATGACGATCAGTTTGGCCTTAGAAAAGCTAAAGGCACTTGAGAGGCAATTCTGATGTTGCGGTTAAAAATGGAAGCAAGACTAAAGAAATATCAGGTCACATTCATAGGATTTGTCGACCTGTAAAAAGCATTCGACAACGTGAAATGGTGCAAGATGTTCGATATTCGGAAAAACGTAGAGGTAAGCTATAGGGAGAGACGGGTCATATACAATATATACGAGAGCCAACAGAGTAGGGGCGAAAGGCTACGTCCTTGTCTTACACCCTTTTTAATCTTCGTGGTCGTCCACTCTAATAAGAGTGGTGTGTATCTGTACATCGAGGAAGCAGTGATGGAAATCAAAGAAAGGTTCAGCAGTGGAGTTAAAATTCAAGGCCAAAGGATATCATTGATACGATTCGCTGATGACATTGCTATCTTGAGGGAAAGTAAAGAAGAATTACATGATCTGTTGAACGGAATGAACGGTATAATGACTACAGAGTTTGAATTGAGGGTAAATCGAAGAAAGATGAAAATGAGAAGTAGCAGAAATGAGAACAACAAGAAATTTAACGTCAGGAATGATGCTCACTAAGTAGATGAAATTAAGGAATTCTGCTAGCTAGGCAGTAAAATGACCAGTGATGGACAGAGCAAGGAGGACACCAAAAGCAGACTAGCATTGGCAAAAAGGGCACTCCTGGCCAAGAGAAGTCTACTAATATCAAATACCGGTCTTAATTTCAGGAAGAAATTTCTGAGAATGTACGTCTGGTGCATAGCTTTGCATGATAGTGAAATATGGACTGTGGGAAAACCGGAACAGAAGTGAATCGAAGCATTTGAGATGTGGTGCTACAGACGAATACTGAAAATTGGGTGGAATGATAAGGTAAGGCATGAGGAGGTTCTACACAGAATCGGAGAGGAAAGGAATATGTGGAGAACACTGATAAGGAGAAGGGACAGGATGATAGGACATCTGCTAAGACATGAGGGAATGACTTCCTTGGTACTAGAGGGAGCTGTAGAGTGCAAAAACTGGAGAGGAAGACAGAGATTGGAATACAACCAGCAAGTAACTGAGGACTTAAGTTGCAAGTGTTACTCTGAGATGAAGAGGTTAGCACAGGAGAAGAATTCGTGGCGAGCCGCATCAAACCAGTCAGAAGACTGATCACAAAACAGAAAAAAATGCAACAATGCTGCTATAACGATAACTGTATTCATATATAAGGGCAGTAAGTCATCTTCTGCTATTGTTCAGTTTTAATTTTAGTACTAGCTGTTCCCAGTTACTCATAGCCGTGTCTAAGCCTGATTAAATGGATAAGAAGTAATGGAAACGAACGTTTGGCGTCATTGGCCGGAAGGCCCCTTCCGGGGCAGGTCCGGCTGCCTTGGTGTAGGTCTTATTACATTCGACGCCACATTGGACGAACTGCGCGCCGGATGAGGATGAAATGATGATGAAGACACCACAACACCCAGTCCCTAAGCAGAGAAAATCCCCGTCCCAGCCGCGAATCGAACCCGGGCCCCTCAGGACGGTAGTCCATCACGCTGTCCATTCAGCTATCGGGGTGGACAGAAAGGAAAGAAAATGTGCATGTTTCTAATATGTATTGGAAGTAGGTATACCTTCTAATCTCCTCCTCCCTCCTGCATCTCCTCCTCCTCCCGTTTCTTTCTGTCCGTCTCCTCCTCCCCCTCTCTCTCTATCTCCTCCTGCTCCCCCCCTCTCTGACCTTGAGTCTTTGTACTATTATTGCTAATTCATATTCTGCAGCAGCAGTCTAATCATAAGCTTAGAAGCCACAAGTGCAATCTTTCTGTTTGCTGACAGCGTTTCACTATTAAATATTCTACATTTATTTAGATATTAAAAATTTTATAGCCTGTATTTGTCTATACCTTTATTAAATCAATGTGTCAAAATTTAAATTACATTGGTTTGGTACTTTTTGAGAGTCTTGGCAGCAACGTTATCGCTTTGTATAACACATGTTTATTTATATGTACTATATAGTTAAAAATGTGGAATAAAACACATGAATTTTCGAATCCAATGTTGTGTCAAAATTTCAAAGCAGTTGACGAAGACCCTACGGAAATTTACGATTGTTTACAAAGGTATATTTACATTTTTTTTATTTGTACACTACTGGCCATTAAAATTGTTACACCAAGAAGAAATGCAGATGATAAACGGGTATTCATTGGACAAATATATATACTAGAACTGACATGTGATTACATTTTCACACAATTTGGGTGCATACATCCTGAGAAATCAGTACCCAGAACAACCACCTCTGGTCGCAATAACGGCCTTGATACGCCTGGGGATTGAGTTAAACAGAGCTCGGATGGCGTGTACAGGTTCAGCTACCCATGCAGCTTCAACACGCTACCACAGTTAATCAAGAGTAGTGACTGGCATATTATGACGAGCCAGTTGGTCGGCCACCATCGACCAGACGTTTTCAGTTGGTGAGAGATTTGGAGAATGTGCTGGCCACGGCAGCAGTCGAACATTTTCTGTATCTAGAAAGGCCCATACAGGACCTGCAACATGCGGTCGTGTATTATCCTGCTGAAATGTAGGGTTTCGCAGGGATCGAATGAAGGATAGAGCCACGGGTCGTAACACATCTGTAATGTAACGTCCACTGTTCAAAGTGCCGTCAATGCGAACAAGAGGTGACCGAGACGTGTAACCAATGGCACCCCATACCATCAACCCAGGTGATACGCCAGTATGGCGATGACGAATACACGCTTCCAATATGCGTTCACCGCGATGTCGCCAAAAACGGATGCGACCATCATTATGCTGAAAACAGAACCTGGATTCGTCCGAAAAAATGACGTTTTGCCATTCGTACACCCAGGTTCGTCGTTGAGTACACCATCGCATGCGCTGCTGTCTGTGATGCAGCGTCAAGGATAACAGCAGCCATTGTCTCTGAGCTGATAGTCCTTGCTACTGCAAACGTCGTCGAACTGTTCGTGCAGATGGTTGTTGTCTTGCAAACGACCCCATCTGTTGACTCAGGGATCGAGACGTGGCTGCACTATCCGTTGGAGCCATGCGGATAAGATGGCTGTCATCTAGACTGCTAGTGATACGAGGCCGTTGGGATCCAGCACGGCGTTCCGTATTACCCTCCTGAACCCACAGATTCCATATTCTGCTAGCAGTCATTGGATCTCGACTGACGCGAGCAGCAATGTCGCGATACGATAAACCGCAATCGCGATAGGCTACAATCCGACCTTTATCAAAGTCGGAAACGTGATGGTACGCATTTCTCCTCCTTACACGAGGCATCACAACAACGTTTCACCAGGCAACGCCGGTCAACTGCTGTTTGTGTATGAGAAATCGATCTTGTCAGCACGTTGTAGGTGTAGCCAACGGCGCAAACCTTGTGTGAATGCTCTGAAAAGCTAATCATTTGCATATCACAGCATCTTATCCCTGTCGGTTACATTTTACGCCTGTAGCACGTCATCTTCGTGGTGTAGCAATTTTAATGGCCAGTAGTGTATATTTGTATATGTGTCCGGTTGTTGAAAATCTTAAATCTCCACAGTTTCTTCCCTGATTCTTTTGAAATTTTGACGCAAGATGTGTTTTTATATACCTGTGGGATTGTAATATGGTATACGGTGTTTCAGTTGATATGTAAAATACGAGCGTATTCAAATACAACAATGTGGCGAAATTTCAAAGCAATCGGTGAAGAACTTGCATAGTAATACGATTTTGAACAAACGAATACTAACGTTTTTATTTATATAGATAATCGGTTTCAAGTTGCCTGGTGATTCATCATCAGAAGGTACACGCTTTTGAAAATTGTTTTTAGCATTGTTGGCGTCGTTGTATAAAGTTACTGTACTAGCATCCACATATTCAATCCTGAACACATCACTTTCGAAATCACACTTTATGTTTTCCAGTTATATAGCTCCAAGAGAAGTAAAACTTCTCTCCTACAAGACATGAACAAACTTGAACATTTCCTGCTTGCCACACAATTACGCAATTTTAATGTCTCCCGATGTATCCGAAGGAGATATGCGAGTGCCTGATGACAAAAGAAAAGAAAATAGGAAAGCGTGGATGTGTGTCCGCTAATGGAGGGCAAGCCACTGGCTGAGTTGCCGCCTGCTCTCACCGGTGGCTCTCGCGGGCAGTTACGGCACCAGAGAACGCCGACCGCCGCTTCAAGCGAACCGTGCTACCCTCTCTCTCCGTTTCCCGGATTGCGTCCTTTTGAAACGACGTCTTGAGACGCTAAGACACTGCGAAACTAGTTCGGACTCTCACTTCCGCTATGTGCTGGTAAAGCGGTTCAGAAAGTTGGGGCTTCGACCCTTTCGTTCTTGGCAACTTTTTTCGTGTCGACATACTAAGCCACATAGACGTCTCTGGGGAAAAAAATCCGTAGCACTACTAAAAGCACCACTATTAGATGATGCATTTGTCAGTCTGCTGTACGAAATCTGTGTCACAGGACTACATTTTATATGTTGCTTTCGTGACTAGAGCACTAGCGATAGGCATCTCCTGTCGCTCACTGGAGCTAAAAAACAAAAAAAAAAACAGCCATAACCTAGAGAGAAGTGAGTGTGGCACTCTTCACGCTTTCTTCGGAAAACCTGGGGCGTCTGCTAGTATAGTCAGTATGCAAAAGTGCAAGGGCAACCATCTTTAAAGGCGCGCGTGACTCAGCGCTATTACTGAAAGTGATGATGTAACAAAACCGTGTACAACTTCTGATGTGTCTTACACAGCTGTAAAAATAAAAATGCGGAGTAATTTTGCAGGTGTGGAGAATAATTATCAGTTCTATAAATAAACATACCGTGTTCAGTAAGTTTATATCAAATTATCATTCTGAAAACCTTTTTTTTTTTTTTTCATTCATGAAGGTAGGAAAAAGTTGTGCGTTTAACCGCACTCAACCCAGTTTAGCAGTAAAATACGCAGTAACAACTTTACAGATCTCAAATGAACTGTTGTCCGCAATGCCCCATAATATATGAGGAGACCTCCAAAAACAAGTTGTAATGGTTCTTTGTTTACGTGACCATTACGGCACTCCAACCCCAGTTCTCGATACCAGTAATATCGTACTACTTTTCTGCGAAGTAACAGACATATTTTTCTGACAATATTCACATTTGGTTTTATTGATGTATAGGTACTCCGATGTATCGCTATATATTACAGTGATATCGTTCTTGTGTGTATTCATTTCTGTGAGACTGTCGTAATCTTTGACTTACTTGTAACCGTTTTGGCGCGAATGCGCACAGAGCAGTCTTTATTTCACTTTGCAGAAGTTATGTTGTTATTTCGCTTTGTAAAAGAACAGTCAAGTCTTGTGTTTCGTTAAAGTGGAAATTAAATATACGAAGATTGATACAGAACTGTTTTCTTGATGACGTGACAATTAAGAAGAAGTATATGGTATTTACAAGAAGAGTAATAAAAATGTGGATCGTGAACACCAAGTCAAACATTATTTCTACCATACCACTGTTCTGATCTGGGATTATTTGATCATTCAGAAATTCCTGAAAAACGCATTTGGTAGGTCTTCAAATATTGCTAAAATACAGATCTGGACCTTCTAGCAGTCAAAGTGGAATCACACTAGAATCAACCAGATGAGCCATAACAACTTCGACGAAATCTACGAGGGAATCAATTCAAGATAAGTGCCAAAGTCAATTACTTTTTTAGAGTCACTTCATTATTTCCATTCTGACGATACCATCCCCAGTCAATAACTTTGCTGTTGCTCGACAAAGTGAACATATGCTGCGTGAGCAACATTATTAATCTTATTTCTAACCTACTTTGCAAGTGGTGGTATTGTTAGAAAGTTACACATTATTACGCCAGCCCATGAATCGGTTAACGATTGCTGCACGACATTTCAAAGTGGCAGAGATAGATAAACGATACAGTTTTTCACTATAGCCATTAAGTCACTGTAAACAACAATCAGAACGTTACACCAATAGTTCAATTATTCGATGATAGTAATCCGGGTTTTGATCACAGCGGCCATCGATGCAAAATCTATTTCCCTCAGGTGTTCTTTCAGCTTCCCGAATAGATGGAAGAGGATGGTGCCAGACATGGACTGTATACGCATGCAAGAAACCTCCCACGAAAACATGGAAACGTAATTTTTGATGTATAAGGCGTGTGGGGTGTTGCACTGTCGCGCAAGAAAACAATACATTCCTCAACTTCCCCCGCCTCTTCTTCTTTTTATGAGGTTGCGCAGCGATGTCAGTATGTCAGTGCTGCACGGCATAAGTCGACATTCAAGGTTATACGATTTTCCACTCTTTCACAGTTTTAGGTAATGGTGGCCATGACATTACCTACTGATGGCGTAACTTTGATTTTCTTCAGCGGAGGCGAAGAGATGTGTCTCCATTCCATAGACGTTCTCTTTGTTGGTGAGAAGTGATGAAATTATGTTTCATAGCCCGTTTGATGCGTCTTAAGATGCCGCTTTCTTTCACAGAGGAAAGTTAAAGAAAGTTAAAGAAGTCCGGAGACGCCATAAACCTTGCGCCGTTGTGTGCGTTTAACAGTGATCGCAGAACCCAGCGCGAAAACAATTTCAGATACTGCAAACTATCTCGGACGATGGAATGAGCATCGCCTATTGAGATCCCCATGTGCAGATCGTTGCCCGCGATAGTCACTATGCGACTGCTGCAGATCACTTATTGAATTGGCTGGAAATTGTCTCCGGAAGATGTCGGTGGCCATCCTTCCCGAACAACTTCACCCACTTCTGCACAGTCCTGGTCAGATTGGTGGCACTGATTCTCTACGGCTGGACGGGGTATTGCGTTTGGTCCACGTACCACCAGAACTTCACGGTTGATCTGTGTGCAGTTTTAATGTTTCGTCTACAACAGTCTTACTGTCCCGCGAACTTCACCTCTGGAGTTCGTTTCCAAATGCCGCGCCATTTCATTCGCACATTGACAAGGGAAACTCCTCATCCCAACCCCTCCCCCCTCCCCACAGATTTAGTGGTAAGGTGTGCCAGTGGACAGCGTCAACAACTGAATACGGATCAAGCATGAAAACAGAAAGAAAGTGTACTGCGATGTGAAAAAAAGAAGTAAAAAAAAATGAACGGACCGAGCTTAAGATCGAACAAACTGGAATAGAAGTGGCGTCGTGGTTGTGTGGTCACGATGTGTTCAGAGCTCTCTCGTGTATATTTTATTTTATTTTTATTTTTATTTTGTTCACGAAATTATGAACTGTCCGTCCGGTCATTGACATGTCGGTATCGTAGTGCAACGTCCGTTTGCAACAGCGAGGTGTAAGGAAGGGACGTCCAGACGCACGTACCTACTATTTGTTTCACAGAAGTACCGCATGTTATGACTCTTGCGTTCCGTTTTGGAAGTTTTGTCTCTTGAATTCCTTTGTTGTATCATAGTTCACCCATTTATTTCTTGTTTTCATTTCTGTAAGAGGTCTATGCGGCATTTTGCCTGCTCTCACAATTCATAACATTAATTGAGACAGTAATATTTTCTTACCATATAACTCACATTTTATAACCAATATGTAGTATGACGATTGCTAAGACTGTGTAAGGAGAAGAGACATGTCAATTACCCGAAGGACAGTTAGTACAATTGTGAAAAAACATTAGCCACGAGGGGAGATTTGAACACAGACCTCCGGCGAGGCGGTCCCACACGGTGTCCATAAAGCTGCGATCGTATCGTTCTTTCAGTTCGCTCGATGTTACACAACTTGTGATTCGACCCTTCACTGTTTCCATTTCGCATCTGTTTTCGCGCTTCACTACACATTCTTCAACTTTTCATCTTTGATCTGTGCTCAGTTTTTAACGGGCTACCCATTGGGCCAATTTAGCACTAAATCTGAGGAGTGTACGATGGCGACTTTCCCTTGTGAGATAAACTTGCTATCATTACCGCAGCAGAATTACATCAGCAGGGTACCGCAAACAGGTATACGCTTGTGACTCTGCACTACTCCTGTTGCATAACGGTCTTCGTGTTGGACAACACGTGTAACTTACTTTCTGAATTACCTACGAGTCAAAAACTACGAGAAACGTGAACTGTGCGTGTGGTTAAGATATTCCGTCCGGTGCCGGCCACTGGCGGTGTCTTTATGGTTGACACTACTTCGGCGATTTGCGAATTTCAACATCACTGCGTATTGTTAATATTCTGATGTATAGTTTATATTTCTTGCTTTCTGCATTATGAGGGAACGCTTTCGTGACAGTATAGCTCAATGTTACAGTCGGCACACGAAATATGTAAATGTAGACCTGCTTGACTTTGGTCGGTATGTTGTTTCCTCCACATTCTGCTGCGAGGTGTTGCATTACTTATGTCGAACAAGGATCCCGACTCGGCACTATACTGGTGTTAATGATATAATTTTCGCGCCTCCACTTCATGATGGGAACTAGCGCTCTTATACTAGTTGTGAAATGAAGAAATCGAAATTCAATGGCAGAAGTAGAACATCATATTCATACTGTTCACTGCTCAGAAGGATATAGTCAGTACTGCTTCGTCCAATTCTAGACCCTAAATGTTGTGGGAGGATTAGAGAATTATATATATATATATATATATATATATATATATATATATATATATATATATATATATATATATATATATAGGCCGAAGTTCGATATAATGGTAATAAATGAATTGCGGCGGCAGGAGGGTCAGAACTTGTGACTCAGTGACTAAAAATTTACCAATCCAATTTCAAATAGGGCTACTGCAGAAATAGGACTAATCGTTAATAACTTATTAGTAACGCAAGTGAATTACTGTGACCAACATAGCGAACATATTTTCGTAGCCAAGATGGACACAAAGCTACCACACACCTCAGAAACACAAGTTGTGCTTTTGAATGTCACATAGCTCCGCAGATGACAAAGGATATCCAGAAAAATGTATGATCAGGTAAGTCAGTTACACGAAAATTTAATTGTGACGTTCAACTAGAATTCGACGGTAGGAGAAAGAGGAATACACGGTGTTTATAAATCAGTTATACAAAAGTAACCTTTCGTTGTCAAAATGTAAATAATTTAGTGAAATATTTCATACAGCACTGAATGCAGTAGATCTTAAACTTTTATTTACAAATATTCAGTGTGGTTACCTTTTGTAACATGACAAATGTGTTCTCTGTAATCAATTTCTTGCCAAATCCCATGAAGAAAGTCTTGACATATGCTCGCAACTACTTGTGTTACCTGTTGTCACAGCTCGTCCACGTTTCCCGGCAGAAAAGGAACAGAGAGTCTGTCTTTGAATAAATAAGGTGACCGTGGTGGCCAGCATATTGTTCCACCTCGTGCAATCCAAGTCGGCACATTTCTATAGATATATACGAGAGCTTCACAATGATAAAGTGGTGGCGTGCCTTCTTGCTGTAAAATAAGTTCTGTGCCCAGATCCTGTTCTAATTGAAGCATTAGATGATGCTCAAGTACGTCCAGATACGATATACAAGTTACAGTTGACTCGGCAAAAAATAAAGGACTGTAAATCTTATTAAGCTAATATGATAAGAAACATTTATGTTAGGAGAGTCCCTTACGTTTTAGATCACGTGACATGAAATCTGCTCATCTCACATCGAAAGTTTTACTAAAAATGTCATTTTGTTAACCATTTCCACACAATACACTCCGTTTCTCTTTGCATCTCTCTCTGAAGACTTGCGACATTGCCAATTTGTAGGGTTTGAATAACACACGTTTCTGTAACACCTTCCACACAGTAACACTATGTATATTCAATCCTAAGCTGGCACATCTCGTTGATTTACTCTGACTACGAATGTAAGACTGCTGGCCAACAGTAACACGACATCCTATGTGACATTCAGCCAGTCTCGGTGAACGATCGTACCAATTAATAGTAGTTCATCACTGAGGTGGTGGCTCGCGATATATAGTCCTGAATTGTCTCTGAAATGCAATAGCGGATTTGGATTCATGAAACCATAAACAACACTGCGTACGCTCTGCACCATCATACGACCCCATGATAACTGCTGGAATAGCTGATTCGTGTATGATACCTAGCGGGAACGTCGGGAACTAACAGCGTTAGACGAGAACAAAACTGGGAAGTATATTGCATTCGGTGCTCTAAAAATATTTCTGTTAGTTATTTACGCTTCTCACAATTAAAGTCTGCTTTTGTATAACTAATTTATGAATACCTTACAGTAGGAATATAATGACTATGGGGATTTTGCATAGAGTAGATTGCAGACACTTGGTTTAAGAAGCACGACAGAAGATTGTACATGTGGAAGAGGCCTGGAAACACCGTAGAGTTTCAGATTCATTGTATAATGATAAGAAACAGATTTTGATAACATATTTTAAACTGAAAAACATATAGAGCGGCGGATATGGACTTAGGCCATATTTTGTTGGCTATGAAGTGCAAATTCAAACTGAATTATTTAAAGAAATACTCAAAATTAGGGAGATGTGACCCATATAATTTGAAGAGCTTGGAAAAATGGTATGGTCTAGGCAACATAGAAGCCGTTAGAAAGAAGACGAAGCCCGATAGAAGTGTCTGGATTGGCGGACCAATTTAAAAATGCAGGACACAGAGTAGGAAAAAGAAAAATTTTTGGGTCACCAGTTTTCTGGCTGTTTTGATGCGACCCCCACGAATGCCTCTCCTGTGCAACCGTTTCATCGCAAACCAGAGAAGAGAGTCCACAATCTATAAAATTAGACTGACGGGAAGTGCAGACTGCAAAGTGGGAAAGACTAGAGGAGAGATACAAAGCTGTATAAGTATGCATTACTACCAGAAAGATATCTGCTGCTTGTAAAAGTATAGAAACCTTTGGGAAAAAACTGGATAAACGTAGGATTGTTTAAAGCTTAAGTGGTGAGAGGAATCTGACAGCGCACTGAAGATATCTGAGTCAGACGAAATACACCTAAACACGAAGAAAAGGTAATAAATCCAATTCCAAATCACAAGCGCTGACAAGACGTGTGTTACGAAACACGAAGTTGTGTGTTGCAAATCTGAAACATTACGTACTAAGTTAGATTCCTTTATATTTCAGGTAATAATTTCGGTGTTATTAAGTGTTTGTCAGTAAATGCTGTTTGTACTTGCGGGAGTAACATTTTCATAATTATATGGTTTTTATCGATGAGCAGTTGTACTTATTGATTAAAATAAATATATTTTCAGATATAATTCGTTTTTGCAGAAATATGTTTTAAAATAAATACACGAACATGAAACGACATCGCTAAAGTGGATCATAGTAAAGAGAAAAGACAGATGGCCAAAGTTTGTAAGACCAGTCGCTGGTTAGCTCAATGTCGAAATTTACTTCTGCATCAGATATTCAAAATGCACCAGACCAAAACGACATGAAATAAAACGTCGTAAAATTATCTCAGGCAGAAAGTAAATTTGCAGATAGCAAAAATCTGAGAGAAATAACGAAAGGAAGAACCAGTTAAAGAGGACATTCACTTTGGAAATGAAGGGCTCAAAGAAATGCAGAAAATCTTGGACATAATTGTAATGTGAATGTAAATAGAGTGGACCATAGTGTACCAATGTGAATAAAGGTGAAATGACTGAAAATAGTAGTTCTGTGACATCTTTCCATGGCCTTTCCCTGGTCCAGAACATCTAAGGTTTGTCTTCAGTAAAGTAGGGAGAGAAGTATTTCAAAGCTAACATGGATATTTGTTTCTCCTAAGGATAAGATGAAAGGTATTAACCGACAGCTGACGTCTGACTGGTTCTATATCAATCAGCCAAATGGTCAGAAAATACTGCGAACTTGGACGCATACTCAGCTAAAACCGAAAGTTTATATCGTTTTTGCTGTAGGCCCTTTAGTTCACAGTTTGCAACCACGAGACCTCAGAGAAACATCAAGCATGTAAAAAATGGAAAATCTTAAGAACAAGTTTAACTGTCAACGCAGCAGTCGATCATGTGTGACACACATCATTTAAAACAGAAAGAAGAAAATGAAGAGAAATTTTAAAAACGCTGTTGAACGTCAGTGAAAAAAATCTTTCATTCTGTGGCCACAGAGAGCATATTCCGGCGAAAATAAAAGAAATTTTCTGCACGTAATTAGTCTTTTATCGAAATCTCACCCTGTATTAAGGAAAACTTGATCAAAATAGGTCTACTCAGTCAATCCGGTGAAATATTTAAGCTCGTGATCTTGCGGTAGTGTTTTCGCTTCCCGGGCACGGGGTCCCAGGTTCGATTCCCGGCGGTGTCTGGGATTTTCTCTGCCTCGTGATGGCTGGGTGTTGTGTGTTCTTCATCATCATTTCATCCTCATTGACTCGCAAGTCGCCGAACTGGTGTCAACTAAAAAGGACTTGCAATACGGCGGCCGAACTCCCCCGCATGGGGCCTCCCGGCCAACAATGCCATACGATCATTTCATATTTTTTTACAAACTATTTATATCCTTTACACAAAACGAAATAATCTCACTTCTGGGCTGAACTGTTAAGAAAGATATTTTAAATGATTATAAGAATTCTGAGTGCTTTGTATCATCTTTGAAAGCACGTCTGTCATAGACCAAATCACTGGAATCATTCGTTACGTTGACACAGAAAACACAAAAGTAGAAGTAAAGGAATCATTTCTATGTTATTTTCAGCAAACTAGAAACGAATACATTACATAAAGGAAGATATTTTACAAGTTGTTGAACAGGAGGGTCTCTATATAATAAGTCCCACGGACAAGGAAAGGACAAAACTTCTACAAAGGTTCCGTGCATTTCGGGGTTCAAGCAAGAACTTGTAAAACTAATCAGGAAGGAACAATCTCTCAGTCTGTACGGATTACAAGTTTTTGCGTGAGTTCCATTATGTGTGACTTTTCGCTGGAACCTCTAAAAATTTTTACGTGCCCTATCAGCTTCTAGACACAGATTGACGCCGCTTCTCGATAATATGGGAGTTATATTTAGGTGTCTTTCAGATACAAAATGGAGTGCTCATTACGAATCTCTTAATCCTGTGTCCCTATGCTTTAAAAAGTTTATCGATGCCACTGAGGATACGGCTGATTTTTCGGAAATCGCAGAAACCGGAGGGGCTATTATAATTCTGTTGCCTGCATTGTGTGGTTTCTCGTTTTTGTGTTTTCTGAGTACTGTCTCAGAAGAAGACAACCATGCTCAAAAGTATTGACAGACTCTTCGAGTCCTATATGTGTATTACCGAGGTTAGAAGCCCAACTCTCTTTTTGGAATAAAGAAACATAATCTTGTTGTCATAGCACTTCGATTTGTGAAGGGCACATCTGACGAGATGGTCATTCCTGTCGAAAGATTAGAAATATCTGGAAGAAGAAAACAATGCCTGTGGAAAAGACGGCAGAAGAGGTACTGCTTTTCCACCAGGAACTGAGGTGGTGAATTTTAGTCTGCGTCGAAAGATTTTTACAAGAAAATGCTGTACTTTGCAAAACCTGCAGGTTTAGAGCGCAACATTTGCATAAAACCTCAGAAATGGAACTTCTGATGATTTTGAAAAGTTTAGTTGCCATTTTTATAACGAGATTTCGGGAGATGGTATCCTTGCAGAGATTCCAAGCACGAGAAGATTTCTGCGAGCTACCAAAGTTTCAAAAGAAGAATCTCTGGGCTAGAAATCTTTAAGATTCTTACAGTTCGTCGATGAATATGAATTTTCTGAACCTCTCCGCAACCTAATTTTAGCGGTAAGATCTTTCTTGTCAGATAACTGAGCTTAATCTTGTGTCATTGCTCATGTGCGAAGCGCCCCTTTAACAATACAGTGATTCTGTGTGGCCAACTATTCCTCCTTACTAACGTTGTAAACTTAGCCTGTTTTACTGCTCTACTCCTCGGGTCCTGTAATAGGTTGCCTTTTCCTCCATGTTGTTCGGCAAGCAATTCAAGCTGTTAACGGGGGTGTAAATGATCTGGGCCGATGAGTTGATGGAGGAAGGAGAGTTCACATTGCAGTAACTGTATTTGTAATATCCCTGTGACAAAGGGGAACGAATCGCCTCCCTTGGCCTTGGATTATTATGGACTAAACTGTGTACATAACAGCTGTGTTAAAGTTATTACGTTTAAAGGTTTGTTAAAGTGCCTCGCTCAATTTGCCGACCACTTTGCAATTGAACTGTGTTAGGTGTGTGCTTAGCAGTAGTTTCTTACCTTCTGTGCGAGTGCACGAAATTCATTTAATCACGTTTTAATCTCTGTATACTATTACTGGTCAGTTACTGAATGTGGGTTTAACGATATTAGCCCGATGTGTATCTTGACAAATTATTCTTTCTGAAATGAACTGACTAATGGTCTTACTGGTGTTGATATTCTTGATGTTGGACATATTTCAACTTTCCAACATGTACTTGAGAATGGCTACAAAACCGAAACCATAATTGGGGAAAATAAACAAGCAATTAAGAGTTGAATGGAGGAGATTTCTTAAAATGAAAGCAGCATTCATTGACCAGTGAAGTAATTTATCATTTCTCTGTGAACAGTTGAATTTCAGGGCCATTTCTCCGGAACCCAAACTAATCACCTTCAAGGTAGATTTCTACTAATTTTTCCTTTCGTCTGTAAACAGTTCGTGTCAGTATCTTATAACTGTAACTTATTAAACTGACAGTTTCGTGATATACGTCTTGTCAGCGCTTTCCTGCTTTGGAACTGGATTTATTACCTTTTATTCAAGTTTGGGTGTATTTCGTCTGTCTCAGATATCTTCAGTGCGCTGTCAGATTCCTCTCACCACCAAAGCCTTAAACAATCATACATTCACCCGGTTTTTTTCCCCAAAGGTTTCTATACTTTTCCAAGCAGCATACATCTTTCTTGTAGTAATGCATACTTATACAGCTTTGTATCTCTCCTCTAGTCTTTCTCACTTTGCAGTCTGCTCTTCCCGTCAGTCTAATTTTATAGATTGTGTAGTCTCTTCTCTGGTTTGAGATGAAACGGTTGCACAGGAGAGGCATTCGTGGGAGCCGCATCAAAACAGCCAGAAAACTGATGACCCAAAATTTTCCTTTTTCCTATGTCTCCTGCTTTTTTAAATTGGTCCGCTAATCAGGCACTTCTACCTGGCTTCGTCTTTCTTCTAGCGTCTTCTAGGTTGCCTTGATCACACCATTTTTCAAAGCTCTTCAACCTATCTGGGTCCCATCTCCCTAATTTTGAATATTTTAATTGATTTTTTAAATTAATTCAGTTTAATTTCACAGCCAACAAAATATGGCCTAAGTCCATATCCGCCCTTGTATGTGTTCTTCAGATTAAAATATGTTATCCAAATCTGTTTCTTAATCACAGCAGCGATGTTTCTCGGGCAGAAACCCCTTTTGGTACACTTTCACGAAATTCATCGATTACGTAAGCATGAGCACTGTCAAAATTTGCGACCTTTTTTAAAAGTATTTTCTCAAGGAAACTGATTAACAAAAGTTTAAGACCGAATTACTGCCGTAAGTAAGGTGTAACAAGCCTCGATTTGGAAATCTATGCCCTTTCATATACAAATTCAGGAGAATTTTTTGCGAAGTTTGTGTGGTAGGAGATGAGGTACTAGTGGAAGCACAGCTGTGAGGCTGGTCGTAAATCTTGGCTTGAGAACTGCGTTTGTAGAGTACGTGTCCTCAGAACGCAAAGGTTCCAGTGTATACGGACTTTTTTTTTTACGTTTTGAAATTTAGCTACTTTTCATGTCCAGCACTTTACTGACCTAAAGAACAGTAACTGAAAAATTTAAGCATTGCTCATTAAGTTGTGGTTTATTGACAGTCTTAAAGAAGGAAACAGACATTGTCGGGATCTTCCTAACACCTTATTAATAGTGGATGAAATGACATGTAGAAATCCCAGTGAAAGACAAGAGAAAATTTCGAAACACTTTTGCTGATGGTTAGGGGACACGTTTCGAAAGAAAGAGGGCACTTTCAGACTGTCAATTTCCGTTTCCTTCGCATTTGCAATCGCAATTCGTGCTGATAATTCACTGTACTTACTTCGAATAATAGGTAGTGAATCACATAACTTCGAAGTATGTTAAGCAGATTCGATAGGACCTGCACAGCGAATTCTGTGGTTATAATTTTTTATACAACAAGTAAAACGTTTTCGGAAAACTACTTTAGCAATGGATGCACTTTTGATTCGTTTACATGACGAATGCTTTTTCAGCACCGTAGCACATGACAGAACTTTCAGTTTTTTCACACCGGTCAGTCAAATCGAAATGCAGACACGATTCTTCGCGTGGTATGTTGAATAAGTCTGCCACAAAGTACCTGCGACAAAGAATTATGGCAATCATTCTGAACAATGAATCGGTGAGTACGAAGGTTTACGAGACGTGTGATGTCACGGGATACACATGTACAACGGGCATGTTTCTTTCTGTTTCATTTTCTTTTATTTGTTGCCCCTCCCCCCCCCCCTCCCCCCACCTGATCCACTCAGCCACTCAGCTAGCCTCCAAATTCAAACGCATATCTAATCACACACTCACACGCACACACCCATGGAATGCACAGAATATTTACACTGGTAGTACACGTAGTAAGTAAATCATTACTTGCTCACATCGTTGCCACCAGATTTCACTCCAAACGCGAATTGCAAATGAAGAGTATACTGAAAGAAGGAGTATATCGACATTTACAAAGTTTTCGGGAGAAGGATTTTAAACATTTAATTTTTCGTTGGTGTTTCTACAAAACATTCATATTTCTTTGTCAGTTGTTCAAGCAGTTTACTTCTAAACATGTAGAAATATCTACATTCAGCATAACCCGAACGGCACAGATAATAAACAACTTTACACTGAGGTGACAAAAGTCATAGGATAGCGATATGCACATATACAGATGACGGTAATATCGCGTACACAAAGTATAAAAGGGCAGTACAATGGCGGCGATGTCGTTTATACCTCGGTGATTCATGTGAAAAGGTGACCAATGTGATATGGCCGCACTGCAGGAATTACCAGACTTTGAACGCGGAATGGTATAGGTGGAGCCAGACACATGGGACGTTTTATTTCGGAAATGGTTAGAAAATTCAGAATTCCGACATCCACAGTGTCATGAGTGTGCCCAGAACACCAAATTTCAGACATTGCCTCTCAGCACGGACAGCACAGTGGCCGACAGCCTTCGCTGAACGACCGAAAGCAGCGGCCTTTGCGTAGAGATGTCACTGCTAACAGACAAGCAACACTGCGTGAAATAACAGCAGAAATCAGTGTGGTACGTACGACGAACATAGCCGTTAGGGCAATGCTGCGAAACTTGGCGTTAATGGGGAATGGCAGCAGACGACCGTCGCGAGTGCCTTAGCTAACACCACCTCATCGCCTGCTTCGCTTTTCCTCGTCTTGTCATCATACTGGTTGGACTCTGACGACTGGAAAACCGCGGCCTGATCAGACGAGTCTTAATCTCAGTTGTTTAAAGCTGATGATATGTTTCGAGTGTGGCGCAGACCCCACCAAGCCATGGACCCAAGTAGTCAACAAGGCATTGTGCAAGCTGGTGGTGGCTCCATACTGATGTGGGCTGTGCTTACGTGGGATGGAGTGTGTCCTCTGGTCCAACTGAACCGATCATTGACTGGGAATGATTGTGTTCGACTAGATGGAGACCATTTACAGCTACTTATGGACTTCATCTTCCCTAAACAACGATGGAATTTTTATCGAAGACAGTGCCCATGCCACTTGCACACAATTGTTCGCGACTGGTTTGAAGAACACTCTGGACACTTCGAACGAATCATTTGGTCACGCAGATCGACCGATATGAATCCCATTGAACATTTATAGGCCACAATCGAGAGGTCAGTTCGTGCACAAAATCCTGCACCGGCAACACTTTTGCAGTTAGGGACGCCTATAGAGGCAGCAGCATGGCTCACTATTTGTGCAGGGGTTACAACGAATTGTGGAGTTCATGCCTCGTCGAGCTACTGCCCTACACCGGGCAAGAGGCGGTAAATATTAGGAGGTATCTCAGGGCTTTTGTCATCCCTGTGTCTATTGATAACTGCACAATTTTATACCATAAAATGGCACGCTGCACAGTGTCATATTTCTAATTCCTTCATCTTAACCTTAAATTGAAATAAGTTTATGTACTCGTTCTAACGCTTAGGTTTGTCTTGAAGAACCCTTAGTTCATTTTATTTTGTGGAAGATTTGAAAAATATTCGGTGCCTTCCTTTCCAGAGAATGTAATTAACTGTTTCAGGTTCTGTACTTCTCATGAAACATGGGACAGGCCCGAAAAAGAAATTACTTTATTAGTCTGATAACAAGTGCCTGCTTTAGATTAGCTTAGGGGAATTTTGGTTTCACTTAAATGTATGAAAGTGTTCGTGTTAATGTCAAATTAGAAATAAAATTGCTACCTGCATGTGCAAACTGGGGAAACTGTCCATCAAGCAGAGTGGATGTAGCGCCTCTGTTTCGTGTTACTGCTAATGAAACAGACTCCCTAGCCCCACTGCAATCGGCCCGGAAGAATAAAAGCGAATCTCACTGAATTTTAATCTCTCGTTCTGGCTGGGATGGAAAGGGTGACACTTTTTGCAATACCTCTTATCCACGATTGTTGTCCACATTCTAAATATGCTGTGGTCAACAAAATCTATATCGAAATTTGAGTATTTCTGACGGCCATCTTTGTCAGCAGAGATCCAGTCCTATATTCTTTGCTTCAGATTTCTGTCATTTTAAGAAATGTATGTCTTTGTGTACGGAAGATTATCTTGACTGCCTCCTGGATTTTCGTCTCAACATTCTCCAAATTATAAATGAATCAGAAGAAAGTGAAGCTCTTCTGCTGCCCACTACATGAGTTGCAGAACATACTGAGAGGAGTTACATCGGAACTGAGAATGTTTTAAACAAAGTGCTGCAACAAGGAGCACACATCATCATTCAAGTTTTTCCTTTTATACTATTCATAGAATACACGTTGGGATCTGAACAGGTATGTGGATACTGAGTGCAAATCCGGATAGTTGACTTTTATCGTCGCATTAGCATTTTTAAGTTTTTTAATCTAAGCAAATTGCTTCAGATTCTCTCAGTTTCTTCTATTTCTCCTTATAAGACCGTTTCCTCGAATAAACTACTTCGACTTTTTTCCTGTTCCAGATGTCGACGAACGTCAGTTTGTTTATTTCACAATACAAATTCATTTTTTCTTGGATAGTCTTTAATTGCCTCTTTGCTTCTAAAATTTTGACATAACACTGTATCTGTCCTTGGGTAACCAAATGATATGCTGAAGGTCCTAGAAAATATGCCCCTTTATATCTCGTAGCTCACTTTCTTATTAAGACATTTCTCCTCGAAAGTTCGGAACATTTTAGTATTATTCAGTCCTTCTCACACATACAGTTTTGAAGAATCATGCAAGCTATTGTGGCTTTGACGAGGAAGGAATTTAAATACTACCATATATTACTTACAGTCTGAATATTATGTTTTTGGTGGTGATTGCCATGTTTCTCATGGATGTAAGTTGGTCCACAGTCTGATCTTTGTAGGCACTTCACAAGATACCCAATTTTCTTTTTTCCATGAGTAGCCACAAGGCCTTTTACACATTCTGCCCTGTCTTCGTTTGCAACTGATCCAAGAGTTTTGTACAAGTTAACATGCACCAAAATTCTGAGGATATATTTCTTTTGAAGGTCTACTGGAAACACAGAAAACAAACCACAGAGGGAAAATAATATTCTGGTCGTCAGTTAATTCAAGGCAATTGAATTGGTTAAAAATCTCGTGTTTCTTTTGATAATGATTCAAAGCACTGCCTCGTACATTGACAGCTATCTCCCATTACATGTAACTGTAGATTCAATTTTATTCATTGCTGAAAATCGTACATACGAATTACATTTTTTTAATTATTTTTTGTTTTCGTTTCCATAAATATAAAATAATGTATTCTCACCATCCCTGCTATACAAAGAGTGAATAAAGAACGCATGAAACAATGTAATGCTAGAGAACAGAAGATAATGTGCTGTTACCTCATCACATGTTATGACCGTTAGAAAGGAGAATGCAATCAGCCGTTTTTTCCTTCGAAAAATGTCTATTGGCCCCATTTTTCTCTGTATGGTTTTTCTCCTTATGCCATTTTCTGCGTAAGTAACCCCTTTATTTCACAATAATATTTGTCCACATTGACGTCAACACATGGTACTCAGATCGGCAATCCGGAAAAAAATATGTATGATCCCCTTCTTTGCCTTTACCCCTCATCTGGAACCGGTAACATTCATGTCGCCTAAGAAGTTTTCTGGCGTGCTTTGCTTAAGTCGTTTCAGTTATATGTAACTAATGACGTTCAGTTACGTAGGCCTAATATTGTTCTCAGAATTTGATGCTCAACACAACGCAGCGTCCCTTAAACAAATTATACCTCTATGACAGAGACGTCGCCCGTCCGTAGGTAGTTGACACTGGACTCGCATTCGGGAGGACAACGGTTTAATCCCGCGTCCGGCCATCCTGATTTAGGTTTTCCGTGATTTCCCTAAATCACTCCAGGCAAATGCCGGGATGGTTCCTTTCAAAGGGCACGGCCGACTTCCTTCCCGTCCTTCGCTAATCCGATGAGACCGATGACCTCGCTGTCTGTTCTCCTTCCCCAAACAACCCAACCCAACCGTAGCTAGTTGGAGCTACTCGTGCGAAACCAGAGCCGGTCGTTAGTCACAGACAAACACTGCACCATGTTTAAGAAAAGTTTCTTGTTGTCAAAAAACTTTTTATGTCAAATACACATTTCACTCACACTTAGATAAGAGATGAACGCAACGGATGATGCAGCTAAAAGCCATCACTTATTTATCGCCAAGAAACCTTCCTTAAACCTGATCTGTCACTGGAGGATGGTCCCTTAAGCGAAAAAACGTTTCTGAAAATAAATATTCGGTACATCAGTTTTTGGTAGTTCCATGATGATGATACTTGTGTTTTTGTCTGGCTTTAATCATAAAACTACAATTCATGTTCCTTATAGTTTCAGAACATTATATACGTTGATGTGGTAATTACATTATAGTATTACCTTGCGTTTAGTGGCAGATCCAAAGCATTTAATTGTGCTTTAGAGACCTACCATCTTCACCAGAAACTTCAGCATTTATTGGATTGTAGTAGAGAGAGAGGGGTAGCAAATGTGTCTCTTTCAACCTTTAGCTCACATGATATTTTTGGATTAGGAATTTGGGCACTTATCTTCCCTGTAAACATAAAAAGGACTGCACTTTTGTTTGTTGTACTCTGCTGCTGCACTTGATAGAGCTTTGTTTCCTTGTTAACCTCTTTCAAGCGATTTTACTATCGCCGGTCTTGTCTAATTTTTCTAATGGTGCACTTCATTTCTTCCATCTTGCTCCCTTCACTGCATACGTCATCGATTCTTGACACTCGATAGCCTTTATAGTAGTAAAAGGGTACTTTTTAAGAAATTTCCCATACATTGTTGAGTTTTTTATGTCTTTACTCATACATAATAAGTACTGATATCTGTAACTTCTATACTTCTGCGAATGATTTACTGATCGGTATTCTCAAAGTTTCAACGTAGGTACTGTACCTGAGTAGGTTCACGGTAATGTTAAATTTATAAGTGCTTGTATCCAAGTGTTACCACCAGACCTGAAAATACTTGCAGACTTACAAGTCAAAGTTTTGACTTGGGAATAGCGGTAAACGTCTAATTATTTTCATATTAACAATTTTAGCATGAAGAGAATCTGAAATAAATTTAGTCTTAATGGGAAATATGTTATTTTGCGTTTAAATTAACAAGGTACTGTTGTCTACGTTTCATTACGAAAGCACCTCTTGGTAAAATAATGTGGTTTTGCCTTCCGTGGGCAACGTAATTAAAAAAAAGTATCATAGAGTCTGTCAAAGAGTGGCTTTTCGAAAGCCTGTTACTCCTTTTATCACATAATAACGATCACATTACAGGGAAAGGTTCAGCACACTTAGAGTTGACGATGATGCCGATTGGTGCTTCTAACCTCTAACGTGTTTCAACCAAGGAAACGACTATCTGACGACTGTCGTGTCGAGCAAAGTCAAATAAGTATCGTAAGTGTCCTGTAGTCATTTATTTGGGAGGTAACAGCTACGATCTTTGTGCCCACTGTGGTCGGTGCCTGGCTGTGCCAAGTTTTCTGTCTATATCCGCGCGCCAAATTCACTCACTATGAATTTAGTCATATAATGCACATTATCAATCATTGAGAAATTTTTTACTTACTTTTTACTTACATTTTGCATATGTAGGAAGGAGAAATTTGAATTTTAATCTAAAAAGTATTTGTGTCCTTTTAATTCGGATATACATTGATTCACATCACCATTATCAGAGCAACAACATTACAAAGCGAATAATGTCAATATAAAATACACAAATGTTAGAGTGGTTTGTTTTCACACACCACTACTTAGCGCTAGGACAATTTTTACGGGCGAGTCATTTTCTTATTTTCCATACTGGAAGAACATTACCTGCACGATTCTTGTTCTGTAATGTCTGTGATGTGCTGAATTCCCAGCTATCCGGGTAACTACTAGTACAAGAACTGGCTTTCTCTGTCTGGGGATTTATTTGTGTTCAAACTTTATGTAAATTTTTATTATCACAGTTCGTGTACCCTAATTTTGTTTAGTGGTATTGTTAAGTCATATTTTTCTGCTTGGTTTGCGCCAGTCGAGTTTATTCCAACACACGACATTCGTGTTTTACTAAAATGCGCGTCTCTCATATTGACGTTTTTGGTGGTTCGTAGTGTCGGATTTTTTTCCCCGTGAACAAATATCACAATCTTGGACTTCCCACGAGTCGTTTCTTAATAATACATTTAATCTTTTCTAGTTAATGATTTTTCGTTTTCCTTTTTTGTTTGTTCACTGATTTATGTCACAATTGTGTAACACTATCTTTCAAACGCGCGCATCCGCCACTTGTCAAACCACGTAGTCCTCCATTCTTCATTTCGTACACTGCTGTACTCCATCATAAGTTTACGAACGCTTTTTCCTTATTCGGCTGAATTTCCCACGACCGATCCACAGTTTTGCCCATCTTTATTCAGTCATATCGTGTAACTGGAGTTCTCAACACACAAAATTACTACCCTCATTTGCAGAAATATCCTGTGTCTTTGACATTTCCGCATGTTTTTCATTGCAATGAAATTGAAATCGGTTATATTGCTTTCGGAAGACGAAAGTCGTCACGCCTCTCCCTCCCTCACCTCCTTGCAATATACCACCTCACATGTAATCGCTTTAGTTATCGTCGTTCTTGGTTTCTAATCTTAATATTGGCACATCATTTAGAAAAAAAAACTTCAATGTCCGTTTGTGTCAAAAATTGCGTCTTGCTTTCTACAAAACTTTATCTACCTGCCCCTAGTTTTACTGCCAAAACATTCCACTAGTTTTACAGAAATCATAAAAATTATATTTCTCGATGTTATCATTTCTCTTTCAATGCAAACACAATGAGCTGCAGGTGTGAATTAAAGTTTGTGCTAGGGAAGGAACTGCACTAGAGATCTGCTATGTTACCCATACTACTACGTTGGTGGAATGGTTAGCACTTCTGCCTAGTGAGCAAGAGCCCTTGATTCAAGACTCACCTGTGGTATAAATTTTAATTAATTCCCTCGGCTTCTATCGTTATCTAAGATGAAGTTGAGACTTATATGTCTCAAGTAAAATGTAGGTCCATCAGATCAATATGGTGAGTCTATCGTCTAATCCAACCACCTTTTATATTATTATGGTTATATGATGGATATGTCCTCCTGCTTACCTGGGTGGTAACGTGCTCTCTTCCTATGCAAGCAGGTCCGGGTTCGATTCCCAGACGGGTTGGAGATTTTCTCCGCTCGGGAACTGGGTGTTGTGTTGTTCTCATTATCATTTCATCCTCATCACCGGCGCACAAGTCGCCCAACGTGGCGTCGATTGACATCTTGCACTTCACGGCCGAACTTCCTCGGATGGGGTCTCTCGGCCAACGATGCCATACGCTCATTTTCATTGTTGGATATGTTGCAACCTCTGTCTTCTCCTACAGTTATTACCCTAGTACCACCCTAGTTGATGCCATGTCTTATCCTACTGCCCCTTCAACCTTTCAGTCTTCTCCACGTATTGCTGTCCTCGACGATTCTTCAATAAACCTAGTTATTTATTATCTACCAGTGCATCTAATTTTCATTATCCTTCTACAGCACCACATCCCAAATGCTTCGATTCTCCTCTTTCCGGTTCTGACACAGTCCATGATTCACTACAGTACGAAGTTGTGCTCCAAATGTACATTCCCAGAAATTCATCTTCAAATTGAAGCTAATGTTTGCTATTAGCAGACTGTCCTCTTTGCTTATGCTAGTCGCCTTCATTCTGTCTAAATCGTGGTTCGCTATTTTGTTGTTAAGTTTATCGATAGTCTCATTCCTGCTAGACCTTTTTACATTGGTCTGTCTACTATAAAGTGAAAAAATCGCCCACTCACGATTCCTCAATGCTACCAATACAAAAGGTCACAAAATTTCGTCCTCTGCATATTTGCGGCAGTAAATGGAGGTAAAAAATTGGGAATCTGGTTACACTGTACTCTACATGCATGGTAGCTGCCTCTGTCAGCATGACAAGGTGGCGCTGTGCAGCTCTTGCAGTGCATAGCGTTGTGGGTTAGCGTGTGGGAAGCCGAAGGTTCGATTCTGGACAAAGCGAATGTATTTTTATTTGCTACATGGAGTTTGCATGGTACGATATCTGGCGACTTAATCGTCATACAGCTATTACATATGGTCTTCTACAGAAGATTTGCACATGTACTACGAAGACAGAAATGGAAGTACAGTCGTTTTCATTGGTCAGTTTTTAAATAAGTGTTTTGCACATCGTGTGCGCGAATTGATTCGCACCACTGCATCTACTAGATTCCAAACCTGTTTCGTGTTCACCCTCCCCCAATGATCCCATCGATTAGTACCAACTACACTCCTGGAAATGGAAAAAAGAACACATTGACACCGGTGTGTCAGACCCACCATACTTGCTCCGGACACTGCGAGAGGGCTGTACAAGCAATGATCACACGCACGGCACAGCGGACACACCAGGAACCGCGGTGTTGGCCGTCGAATGGCGCTAGCTGCGCAGCATTTGTGCACCGCCGCCGTCAGTGTCAGCCAGTTTGCCGTGGCATACGGAGCTCCATCGCAGCCGCGACAGCGTGCACGTGAAACATCCAGCATCTCTACGATCGTCTCCATGGGAGAATAGCAGCCTGCATTGCTGCGAAAGGTGGATATACACTGTACTAGTGCCGACATTGTGCATGCTCTGTTGCCTGTGTCTATGTGCCTGTGGTTCTGTCAGTGTGATCATGTGATGTATCTGACCCCAGGAATGTGTCAATAAAGTTTCCCCTTCCTGGGACAATGAATTCACGGTGTTCTTATTTCAATTTCCAGGAGTGTATTATTCCTGCCTCGTTCAGTTCCATTACATTTCGTTAGGAATGTACTATGTAAATGTCGGATACGTGTGGCTTAAGAAAAGGTGTGTACTACAGTATTATATCGCAGGTTGAAATTGCAAATAAAAACAAATACGCATCTACCCACGATCGAACCTTCCACCTCTTGCATGCTAACAGTAACCGCTGTCTGTTGCACAAACTGCACACCTGTAGATCGTCCTGCTGACAGAGGTAGCTGCCGTATAGGTGATTACAATGTTGCCACATTGGCAATCTTTAACGTCCATTTGCTGCCGGAAATATACTCAGTACGAAATATTGTGTGTAAAGATTTTGTATTGCTAGTATATGAGGAATCACGCTGCCAAATGCGAATGCGCGAATTTTTCTTCTTTCTGAATCCATATCCTGTGTTTAGTAGACTGTTCATTCCATCCAGTATCTACCGTAATTCTGTTTCAGTTTCCCGATAGGCAGCAGTGTCATCGACGAATGTTACTGACATTCTTTTCACCCTGAACTGCAATACCAATCCTGAATGTAGATTTTTTCCTAATAACTTCTCCGATCTACAGATTGAACAGTAATGAATGAACGCTACTTTACTGTTTTAGGAACTTTTTAATCCGAGCACTTCGTTCTTGGTCTTCAATTCTTATTGTTCATTCTAGACTTTTACACATAAGTATACATTACCTGTCTTTCCTCAAATCTTAAACCTTTTTTCTGAGAACTTGGAACATCTTGCACGATTATACGATGTGGAACGCTTTTTCCAGATCGAAAGACCCTGTAAAAATGACTTGATTTATCTTAAGTCTTGCTTCCATTGTCAAGAGTAAGGTCAGACCTACCTCTCTGGTGTCTTTGCCTAAAGCCAAACTGATTGTCATTTTCTTTTCCATTCTTCTGTTCACTGCAGTTGTCACCAAATTGCACGCATGATATCTTAGGCTTATTGTTTATTAAACGTTCGTTAGTTACATAATTTTAATCAATGGCCTAGAGTTGGGTTTAGCTTCAGTGTTCCTTCGAATGGTCTCAAGTCAAACTGCTCATCCCTTGAAACTTCCTGGCAGATTAAAACTGTGTGCAAGACCGAGACTCGAACTCGGTCCCGAGTTCGAGTCTCCGTCCGGCACACAGTTTTAATCTGCCAGGAAGCTTCATAACTGCGCACACTCTGTTGCAGAGTGAAAATCTCATTCTGCTCATGCCTTGCTTGCAAACGTAAAGCTAATCGCCATGTGAAAGTCTTATTACACGTCTGCTGACTAATATAATTCCTCTATAATCTGAATATCTTCTAGTTAATCGCTTTCCAACAGATTCAGACCATTCGTTTGAATTCCACTGAGTCCTACGGCCTTGTTACAGTATAAAAGTTTCAGAGTTCTAGAAATTCAGAGATGATACCATATGTACTGTGCCTCACGTGGCAATCTTAGTGTTCCCAGTACCTTGTCACTGTCCTTTTTCATCATCCACATCGTCGTCCTATTAGTCACAGATGGTTATCAAAATTGTGGAAATCTTCCATTTCGATGAATACCAGCATCTTGCAACATTTCTGAGGCCTAACGTTTGTTGATGCTAGAAACGAGACTTAGCAATACCTCAGGAAGCTTACCAAATTACTCGACTTCGATCTTTGTGGTGCTCTGGGACAAGAGTTGTTTAAAATTCCGCGGGTAGAATTTCAAGAGTTTTGAGGGTTCATTCCATTACGAATCATAGATGTGCAAGTGCTACAGAGGCACGAAGTCGCACTATAATCACTTTTCTTATTTTGAAACCTGTCATTGTGTCCAAGTGTCCTTTTCTCTGTGGTTAAAGAAGTCTAGTACGAGCGTTTCTATCATACAGGCGATGAACAAAGGTAAGGAAACAGCGCAAGCAGAACACGTTATCATGCTTAATACGGCGTAGAAAAACGGTCGGTATTCAGATGGGTTTGGAGTCGTCTGGGAATGGATAAATACAGGTTCTGCATAATTTCCAAGTTAGTCTCATTTCAGTCTTCCTATAAATTAATGTCAGGTTCGGGTAACTATAATAGAGGAGGATAGCGAACACACGTCTTTCTCTCGACTATAAAGGCTCAACAGTACTGAGATCTGGTGACAGTGGTGGCTGGAGCAGATGGACAGTTAGTCCTGGTCCTCACAAAACCAGTCCCGGTCGATGCGAGCTGTGTGGAGCCCTGTTGTCTTGGAACGCTGCACCACCATTGGGGAACAAGCGTACTGTGGGACGGACCTAGTCAGCTACGATGGTCACATAATCCTTGGCAGTAAATTGACTTTGCAGAGTATCCATGGGGCACATACAACATCACGATATTGGTGGCCAAATAATCACTGAACCCTCGCCATTTGTCACTCTTGGGACGTAAACTCGGCCAGAAGTTGGAAATGACTTTCTTACACTACTTCATTGTCCAGGATTCACGACTTCGGTTACACGTTTTCCTGTCAGAGCATTTGCATCACGGGTGGGTGGTACTGGAATTTCAGCTATCCCTGCGCCCTCCCTGCTTATGGAGCTCCTTTGTTGTTGTGTTGGTTCTAGCACAACCCATCCACGACTGCGATATTCAGTTCCACGGTGATTTATACTTTCATTTTTCGTCACCATCCTTTTCAGTTATCGTCTGTCACTCAGCACACAGGCGGCCGGTGTGGCCGAGCGGTTCTAGGCGTTTCAGTCTGGAAACCGCGTGACCGCTACGGTCGCTGGTTCGAATCCTGTCCCGGGCATGGATGTGTGTGTCGTCCTTAGGTTAGCTAGTTTTAAGTAGTTCTACGTTCTAGGGGACTGATGACCTCAGACGTTAAGTCCCATAGCGCTCAAAGCCATTTGAACCATTTTTGAATTCAGCACACATTTTCGACCGCGCTATGAGTTCCATGTATGCGATACAAATCTTCGATACGATGCCTCTTGAAACGCCAAACGCTTCATGATGAATAAATCCGCTCCAGTTGCACTTGACTAATCGTTTATTTCGATAAAACAGAATTAGTGAAGTACAACTAGAGCGGATTTATTCATTACGAAAAATTTTAGCAAGCGTTGTGGATGTCCAGCAAACACTATACCACATACACTTCGGTTACCTTAGTTACGGAAGCAAATTATTTATTAAAAGTCGCAACCGGCTTCGCGTCACTATCTGCCTTAGAGCCAGTCCTCACCATGCACTTCAGGAACATGTCCTAAATTATTTAAAAAATGTATCGAAAGATTGAGTCCCATGCACAAAAATACTAAAACTATACAGTGAGAATGCGATGTATTAATAAAACTTGACTGATATTATGCACTAAATTTCCGCTTTCACAAGTAAAATTTATAAAATTTTGAAAGTGCATGGTTAAAATACAAACTATTAATAAAGCCTGAGTGGTAGTACCAATTCCCTCTTCCACAACTACAATAGCATATTATTGGACAAACGGAAAGGGCTAGTCAGGGAAGTTAAAGTCTTGTTGTAACAAAATAGTGTGCTATAGGAGTAATACCTATCTCTTTAAACAGTCAAAATTTTTTAAGAGACCCTTGCGCATTCAAGGTAGAATCAGGAAATGTTTTTAGAGCACGGTAAATCTCGACTTCTAAAATAATAAGGCTATTCCTTTGCTTTAGGAATTTAATACTCCCATATTGTTTCGAATATCGGTGATGAAGTGACCAATTTCGCACAAATGTGCGCTTAGTGCCGACTGGGCTGGAATCGTTTGACTTTCTCTATAAACCTGTCCCTATATACTGAGCATTGCAGTAGTCACTAGTGATAATGTCTGTCTCCGATGCTAAACAATTATCCCTTTGTTGCAGTCTCCCTGTGCCTGAATTTTTGGCCATTATTCTTTGGGATGTAAAAAGCCGGAGTTGTACCTTTCACAGTCAAATATCTGTCTGTTATGCTGGAAATATTATCACAGAATGGTATCCTATGGGTTTTATTATTAACAAACGATCTGGTGATATTTGCTGGGACAAGGAGGGTCAAAGCTCCAGAACTCAGTGGAGCATGGACAGTATTATGCTTTGCACTCACCTTCCGTGACATATTTCTGTTGATTTTACCGACAAAATTAGCATCATATCCATTTCAATATGCCTTGAACTGTGTTGCAGTTGAACTTTCTTATAACAACACTGGTTAGAACGACAACTCGGCTATAACTTGGTGATTTCTGTAGTGCGGCTATATTCCTCGGACGGAACATACTTCTCATCCTCGTTTAATACAAAAAATGTATATGCGTTTACGTCATTTTCAGCTTCAGTTAGCAGCAAGATTTTCCAAGAATCAGTGTACATTGGAAGTAAGTATGTTGTTGTAATATGGCAACCTGGTATGTTCTACTCTCTGCCCTTCCGTCAACAACAGATACACTATAGACTCGTCATCTAATACCATAGCGCGCTCATACTACAGTAGCGGTGACAATCACAGAACCCGTCAACAATACACGGGATGTCAATTTCCGTAACAATTTGTTACGAAGTGCACACATTTTAGAACAGCAAGTTTTTTAACGCTCGAAGAAAAAGTGAAAGTGATTTATGAAATCGAGGAGAATGGAGCTAAAAAAGCTGACGTGTGTTGTCAATTTGGACACGTAAATTCCACAAGGTAAAATTGTTACTGTGTTTGAACAAAATGGATCTATAATTAAGAGGCTACGAAAAGTTGAACGGAACGACGTGGATGAAACGCTCCTCAAGCGATTTAATCGATATAGAAGTGTAAATATACCCATTAGTGGACCTATCCTTGTGGTGAAAGCAGAAGAATTCGCCAAGATATTAATATATGAGGAATTTGCGTGGAGTAGTGCCTGGATTGACAGATTCAAGCAACGTCATGGCATTACTTTTGGCAAAGTGAGAGTTGAGGCCATCAGTATGAATACCGAAACAGTCCAACAAATCGTGGAGGATATGCAGCTTGCATCTTTAATGTAGATGAGAGAACCGTTTTCGTTAAATTGACACCTGAAAAAACCATGAAATTCAAGGGCAAAAAATAAGTTGATTGCAAGTTACATAAAGAACGGGTAATAGTTCTGGTTTATGTTAACACATTTGGAACTGAGAAGAAAAAAATTGCTCGTTGTAGGTAAATCCAAAAATTCTAGGTGTTTTGTGGATATAAAAATCTCCCAGTGCAATATAACGATAATAAAAAGTCCTGAATGACATGAGAACGCTCCGAAGCTGAAATAAGGCGTTGAGATCGGGAGCTTAGAAGTCAGAAAAGGAAGATACTGGTTTTTGTTTGGCAAGTATCCAGCACTTCCTCCACTCACTGGTGTGGAGAATATTGAGCTTGTTTTTCCTCCTGCAAATAGGACAATGTTAATGCAGCCCATGAATCAAGGAGTAATTAGGAATCTGAATTACCACTACCGCAAGCTCATTTTACTGAAAATTATACAATGCATTGAGAAAAATCAGGCTTAGTATATTATACTGATGGCTGCGATCAGATGCATTATCTTGCTTGGAGCCAAGTCACAGCCTAAACTATCAAGAACTGTCTCCGTCAAGCAGAAAACACAACTGCAGAAATAAATGTCGTAGAAGCTGAAGACATATTCGATGACACTGATGATCTGCCGCTTTCAACATTTCTGCCAGAAATGAAATGTGATGTTCTCCATCAGTGTGACTATGAAATGTATGCAACAACAGACGACGACCTTGTTCCGACCGAAGCCCAAACTGAAGACGAAATTGCAACTGAAGCGAAGAATCAGGCCCACAGTGACCATGAAGTGAGAGAGGGGGATATAGAAGAAGAGGAAGAAGAAAGAAATACAGTGCCTATCCCTATGGTGAGTGACGCTTTATGAGCCAATAGAATTGTGAACATGTTCCACAAAGCTAGGGGAGAAAACAATGAAATTATAAATCAAATAATGAACATAGAACGTAATTTAGAAAGTGTTTATTGAGCAAATAGACAGCAGAGTGAAATGACTGATCATTAAATGCGGGAAGAAAGTTGACATTCGGCGCGGTGTCTGATGGGTGCCAATGTATGTGGCAAATTCCCTTACGGACGCTCTCAGCGACCTCCGCGCCGAGTGTCAACTTTGTTTGCGGATACAGTACTTCACTCCTTAGTAAAGCAGTTTAGTGAACACTCGACACACTGCTGTCTAAACTGTATTCATGTAAGCTTAGGAGTGAATACTGTACATAGAATCAGACAAGGTTAGATAAATCTTATCTTTCCCATTTTACACCTCAATAGACTGATAGTACGAATCTTGGTTACAAAGACACTTGTTTATAACGACATAATTTTCAACAGCCTTTGAATGCTTTCACAGCCAGCTTACACTGTATTTCGGATCTCCGATCATGAGCTTCAAATGGTTCAAATGGCTCTGAGCACTATGGGACTCAACTTCTGAGGTCATCAGTCCCCTAGAACTTAGAACTACTTAAACCTAACTAACCTAAGGACACCGCACGCATCCATGCCCGAGGCAGGATTCGAACCTGCGACCGTAGCGGTCTCGCGGATCCAGACTGTAGCGCCTAGAACCGCACGGCCACTCCGGCCGGGGATCATGAGCTTCTCGGGATAATGTTAGAATGCATAATCTGTGGACCACATCCCTGAATGCTACCTTTTTGAACTGCAATGGGTGGTTAAATGTTTTGTGTATGTCGACGTCAGAAGTGATCGGCTTCTTAAAAAATATCATAACTAACCGACCCACAGTCAATTTTGACAGATAGATCCAAAAAGAGGAGGGTGCCGTTATTTCTTCGCTCCTTAGTGAACTGGATCTTGTCATGCAACTTGTTCAGCTCAAGCAAAAAATATCACAGTCTTGAACACAGTCTTGAAACGAACGTTTGTACAGCAGAACGATGTCATCCACATATTTGACACAAAAAATAATCTTACTAGAAAAGCTGCTAACTTTGTAACACCATAACTCTAATGCTCTGCTGATTTATTTTGCATTTTGCTTTGGTTTAATGTTATAACACTGAGTATCTGTAAATGTGTTTCAATCGATAACATAAAATTGTATACTCCTTTATTTGTTAAAACTTTGATGTCATGGTTTGATTCTGTGCAATGTAGTATATCTGTCGTTTAAATCTTTGTTCCATTTGGAGGGAACAAAACTTACTGTACGTAATTGTAATTTCTGTGTGAATAATTTTTTGTAGAAATGTCAATATGTGCAAATGTTCTGTTTTATTTAATGTATTTGGTTACTGTTATGTAAACTGCTGATCCTCACTTAGGGTTCTTAGTCATTTTGTATATAAAAGGTATAATGGTTCCCCTCGGGAACGGAACTGTGTAGCGCGCGCAAATTGTGGTTGGCCTAGGTAAAAAGGTGGAATTGAGAGTCAGTCGGGGACGAGCTACGAGTCGGGGACGAGCTACCAAACTGTGCACTGCCATGTAAAAGATGCATATTGTGCTGGTTCCGAGAGTTTTTCTGCTACTTTCCAATGCCCCGGATGGATGGATAAATAGCTGGAACTATTTTGGAATTTGTATCTATCATCGCCACCAAGAACTGACAGAGTCCAGCAATTCTACCTGCAATTCCACCTACCAACATGCAGTTGCCACCACATTGCGCAATTCATTGCATCGGAATGCTACAATGATGTACAGTGAAGGATCAGCTTAGTGGAGGTGTCAGTGTGCTCAAATATAAGGTAATTTATAACTGAATTTATGTACCTACCTTGATTTTTCCCTTATCATAACACCTCTCAGGTTCCTCTCCGTTTGAACAAAAGTGATTACCGAGTATCCCTTCTGAAAGAACATTAAAGTCCAGTGTTTTGCTAATTAATGGCTCTTGAACATAGTAAAAAGAAAGTTAAAGTTAATGTGGCAAGAGAGTGAGTTAAAGTAAATGATGCTTTCTGAAAATAATTTTCCTATTAAAACTGCTTATTAATGTGTTGTTGCCAAATTCAAAATTAAAAGTTCTTAAGACTGAGGCTTATAAAGTTTTGCTTAGCAAATGATCACCTTGATATCTGTAGTAAATTCTAAAAGGTGAGTCAGTTTCTTGCAATTTTGTCAACATTGCGTTTCGCTGTAGTAAAAGTGGAAAACTGCAATAGTAGGAAATTATATGTTCATGATTGCTAAGTGTTTGTCTCTCTTGTGTATTGGAAGTGCATATTAATAGTATAACTGGATCCACGGTTAGTCTATTGTGTTAATGCTCGGTAACAAGTAACGGAAAGACCATTAACTATGAAAATCATAATTTCTTTCTTCAAATGATAGTGAGAAGCAACCTTTCAGTGGATTCCAATTAACTTTCATTTTAAATAGTAAAGTATTTAACTGAGAGACTTAACCTACATCCAATTAATGATTCTGCAGTGAATAGTAATAATAACGTTATAAAGACCATTCAGTTTGTGTAAGCCCTGAAAGTAATAGTGTGTTTCGGTATCTGTTATAATTTTGCAAATAGTTTGTGCTGCTCTAGCTGCTAGCTTCAATCTTAACGTAAACAAATGTATGTGTCAGAGTTCATTGCACTCGCGTGTGGCCAAGTATAGGTTGTGTTTATCCATTAAAATTACTAATAACTATTTTCTTGAACGAGAATGTTAATCATTCTCTTGCCTAGTTAGGCTGGCGACCGTTTTCTTTATCCATTAAACAGTGCAGATAGGCAAAATTTCGTTTGTTACTGTTCAAATATTTACGTAATTCTGACTTTCATTTGCGATAAGCCACCTCCGTTAGGTACAGCACGGCCAACATAACAAAATTCCTCTCAGAGGGTAACACTGCTCTGTTGCTTTATACCATAATAGCTTTAACAAAATAGTTTTATTTCACAACCTGTTTCCAGCTTTAAGGTTATGGTACAGCAGTAGCAGACGGTAGTGTTATAACTTCTGTGTCAAAATATGCTCGAAAAAAGTCAAAAAAATGTTGGGAAGGCAGTAAGACGGAGGTGAGCCCCTTTCCAAATGCACTTTTTGTACAAAAGTGGTGTCCCCAAATTTAGCGCGCTATTTGTTTGTAGCTTGACATGAATTGTGGGGAGTGGCTAGGACGCAGTTACTTTTCGGCGATGACTTGTTAAACCGAATCCGTGTAAGTACTCTTCAAGCACAACGCTATGTTGCTACTTTTCAGTATCTCTTTATTCTTTACACCACTGTGATGCATTCTTTATAAAAGAACTTTGCCTTTTTATTTGCGCAGAGCAAAATGTATTCTACAGACAGTGCGCATTCTTTGTATCAAAATATGGACTTTGGCTGCGGTTACCCGCAGTTTCAAATAAAATGCTCAAAACTGCCTAGCGCAGCTAAACGGCTGATTTACAGAGTCTTAAATTTAAAGAAAAATGTAGTAGAGATATCCACTAACATCAGTTTGAAAAGCAATGTTTAAAAGACAACCTTACTCCAAATTAAAATAACAAACAGCGAACAGTATGCTGAGCACGAATGGCACTCGCAACGTACCGAGGACATTCTAAAGGAACCGTTCGTGTTCAAATACAGCAGCATAACTTGCAGGCTTGAACAGAATCTGCATTTACGTTCAAACACGCATTTCTTGCAATGTTTCCATGCTGTTGCCCAACCCCTGTAAACATATTCGCTTTTAATTTTGAGGGTCGATTGCTCTCCCTGTCTCTGTCTGTCTGTCTCTGTCTCTCTCTCTCTCCCTCTCTTTCTCTCTCTCTTTCCCACTCTGTCTCTCTCTCTCTCACTCTCCCTATCAAACCATTCTCTTTCTCTGTCTCTGAAATGTTTTGCTGTTCGTAGGAGTAAACTCGGAGAAGATTTGAATACATTCTTAAAATTCCAAACCTTTGAAAGAGCAATTGTGGCCATAGAAGCAGCAGAAAATATTTTTCTTCGTTAACATATTTCTGTTGCGTATTAATGAATAATTAAAAATTAAAGTGTATCTGAGTGTTTAAGTTTTTATTTTGTCGATAGAAGCAATTGACGTTGCAGAATCCAGTTAATATTTAGTAGATAACAAGAAACCTGCTTGTATAAATGACTGGAGGATATTGCCCTCCTTCCCTAACTTTTGCCAATATTATAAATGTAGCATCCAACTCACAAGCTATCAAACGGTGCACAGCAGTCTCACATGTCTTCCCATTTCGGTTACACGTCAGCTACAGAAACACAACATCATCGGCACGTTGCAGTCGTTATCAACAGATTTTATACAATATTTAGCATTCTATTTTCATCGACTTGCACCCTCTCTTAATTGTGCTTTCAATACTCTGTTACGTCAATATGACGCACTAGGACTATACCTGACGCTGATACAGAGAAAATGTTCCACAAGAATAATAGCAGGAAGTTATGAAAGAACTGCGCAAAAAGATTTCACAACTGAATCACCGGAAGGACTTGCCCGTATTTCTGTTTCTCGCCTCCTGCCGTCGCAAGTCACTGATCAACTCGGAATTAGCAAACAATGACCATAACTCTTACACAAATGTTGGGAAAATTTCTCACCTCAGTTGCTCCTGTGGTTTTAACAACGAAACTCACAGGATTTCGTAGGACATTATACCTAATAACGTTACAACTCTCGGTCTCTGTTACTTCACGTTTCAGATTTCCCTCCGTTCGAGAGAACATGCTGCGCTCAGACGCCATCTGCAGGTCGAACTACAGAATACTGCTGTCACGCTTCATTGATCTGCCCGATCGACTACAGATGGCAGCAGTATGCTTCGGCCGCCTTCGCTGCTGAAGGAGACGCGATCTTCCGATTGGCATTTCTTTACTAGCAATAGGCGTAGCTCTAAAAGGCGACGAGTATGGTATAAACGCTGCTTTCACGGCTTTATAGAATCTGCATGTGGCAATAAGATGGTATTCTCAATGAGCTAATAAAATAAAATAAAGGGCTCGAAGTACTGCCACAGGCAAACTCAATACAACTAAGGTTGATGAGCTCAGGTAACTTCAAGTTAACCCTCGTAAATTGTTCGGGTCTGTTTCGATCCACAAGCATTTTTGACGGTCTATAATTTTGAAAATATTTGGCTTTAACAAATTGCCTTCATTGAGAGAAAAAAA
The DNA here is from genome assembly GCF_023898315.1 of Schistocerca nitens. Taxonomy (NCBI): domain Eukaryota; kingdom Metazoa; phylum Arthropoda; class Insecta; order Orthoptera; family Acrididae; genus Schistocerca; species Schistocerca nitens. The sequence continues at coordinate 64,453,761 of NC_064617.1, forward strand.
ATAATTTGGAGCTTTAGTTCGGCACCCACAGAGAGAGTACTTCTAAAGCAGTTTGAGTCTTTTTAGATCTTGTGTATTTGAACCTTCATTATTACAGCAAATCCGAAAATATACAAATTTGCCAGAAATGGAACGTGTGGGTGCCGTGAGGTAGGTATAAATAAGACAAGCTATTATGCTTTTGAACAATGGAATGTCTTATTTCTGTGAAAGGAGGGGAGTGTGATTCATTGTTTCTTCCCGTAGCCAAATCAGTTTGCAAAGTGATTCACTTCTACTCAGGTCACTAGATTTCTACCTTTACAGTTCATATATTTTGGAAGTTCTTTCTCAAGATTATGGCCTCTTCGCAAGGCGATGAAATAGCAGACATACTGATGAACATCTGGTACTGCTGAAGTAGTTTCGAAGGATGAAGGTCATTTTCGGAAGATAGCTCTTCATCTTAACTAGGAGGTGCAAATGATTCAACTGAACAGCAAATGGTGAGCAGTTCAATAATGATGTCAAAGGATAAGTTAAATATATGGAAGGCAGGACCGCCTACCTCAATCGGAACGGCATTCAGCATGTGATATAGTGCACCCGACTCCAGGGCCAACAAGATATGCCTCTTCTCGTTTTGCAAATGAATATTCAGCTTTCAAACTGTTCCTTCTTCCATCAACTGAAAATATTATACTCTCCCATTCTAATGATAAGTTAAATATATGGAAGGCAGGACCGCCTACCTCAATCGGAACGGCATTCAGCATGTGATATAGTGCACCCGACTCCAGGGCCAACAAGATATGCCTCTTCTCGTTTTGCAAATGAATATTCAGCTTTCAAACTGTTCCTTCTTCCATCAACTGAAAATATTATACTCTCCCATTCTAATGCTGAAGGAACGCCAACAAGGTATGCCTCCTCTCGTTTTGCAAATGAATATTCAGCTTTCAAATTGTTCCTTCCTCCATCAACTGAAAATATTATACTCGCTGAAGGTACGCGTTTATATGAAGATTAGTGGAAAAAATTAGATGTTCTTGACCTAGGTGCTTACAGAGGTCCGTCGCTATTAGCAGGAGTTTATAAGTCACATAATGACTCCACTTTGAGTTTATGAAATGAGTACCATGGTCGCCCAGTTTTCAGAGCTACAGTCTCACGAGAAACGTTCGAAAAGATATCAAGGGTTATTCAATTTAGTAACCGTGAGACAAGATTACAATGACATTAACAAGATAAGTTTGCACCTATAAGTGAAGTGGGTAGAGATATTACCTAAGTTATATAATGCCGTTATGTTTTTTTCAGTAGACAAACAACTTGTTGCATTCAGAGAAAACTTCTATTTCCGACAGTATGTGTTGTTGTTTGGTTTGATGCAGCTCTCTATGCTACTCTATCCTGTGCAAGACTCTTCATCTCCGAGTAACTACTGCAACTACATCCTTCTGAATCTGCTTAGTGTATTCATCTCTTTGTCTCTCTACAATTTTTAAACTCCACGCTGCCCTCCAATACTAAATTGGTAATCCCTAGATGTCTCAGAACGTGTCCTACCAACCGTTGTGCCACAAATTCAACTTCTCCCCAATTCTACTTATTACCTCCTCATTAGTTACGTGATCTACCCATCTAATCTCCAGCATTCTTCTGTAGCGCCACGTTTCGAAAACTTCTATTCTCTTCTTGTCGAAACTATTTATCATCCATGTTTCACTTTCATACATAGCTACACTCCATATAAATACTTTCAGAAAAGGCCCTCTGACAGTTAAATCTATACTCGATGTGAACAAATTTCTCTTCTTCATAAACGCTTTCCTTGCCATTGCCAATCTACAGTTTATATCCTCTCTGCTTTGACCATCTTCCGTTATTTTGCTTCACATATAGAAAACTCATCTACTACGTTAAGTGTTTCATTTCCTAATCTAATTCCCTCAGCATCACCTAATTTAATTCGACTACATTCCAGTATCCTCGTTTTGTTTTTATTTATGTTCATCTTATATTCTCCTTTCAAGACACTGCCCATTCCGTTCAACTGCTCTTCCAGGTCCTTCGCTGTCTCTGAAAGAATAACAATGTCGTCGGCAAACCTCAATGTTTTTATTTCTCCTCTGTGGATTTTAATACCTAATCCAAATTTTTCTTTTGTTTCCTTTACTGCTTGCTCAGTATACAGATTGAAAAACATCGAGGATAGGCTACTAAACTCTCTCACTCCCTTATCAATCACTGCTTCCCTTTCGTGCCCCTCAACTCTTATGACTGCCATCTGGTTTCTGTATAAATTGCAAATAGCCTTTCGCTCCCTGTATTTGACGCCTGTCACCTTCAGAATTTTAAAGAGAGTATTCCAGTCAACATTATCAAAAGCATTCTCTAAGTCTACAAATGCTAGAAACGTAGGTTTGCCTTTCCTTAATCTTTCTTCTAAGATAAGTCGTAGGGTCAGTATTGCCTCACGTGTTCCAACATTTCTACGGAATCCAAACTGATCTTCCCCGAGGTCCGCTTCTACCAGTTTTTCCATTCGTCTGTAAAGAATTCGTGTTTGCATTTTGCAGCCATGACTTATTAAGCTAATATTTCTGTAATTTTAACAACTGTCGACACCTGCTTTCTTTGAGATTGGAATTATTATATTCTTCTAGAAGTCTGTGTATTTTGGCTGTCTCAAACATCTTGCTCGCCAGATGGTAGAATTTTGTCATGGCTGGCTCTCCCGACGCTATCAGTAGTACTAATGGAATGTTGTCTACTCTCGGGGCCTTTCTTGACTTAGGTCTTTCTGTGCTCTGTCAAATTCTTTACGCAGTATCGTATCTCCCATTTCATCTTCATCTACATCCTCTTACATTCCCATAATACCTCTATACAGGGTGTTACAAAAAGGTACGGCCAAACTCTCAGGAAACATTCCTCACACACAAATAAAGAAAAGATGTTATGTGGACATGTGTCCGGAAACGCTTAATTTCTATGTTAGAGCTCATTTTAGTTTCGTCAGTATGTACTGTACTTCCTCGATTCACCGCCAGTTGGCCCAATTGAAGGAAGGTAATGTTGACTTCGGTGCTTGTGTTGACATGCGACTCATTGCTCTACAGTACTAGCATCAAGCACATCAGTACGTAGCATCACGAACGTGGTTTTGCAGTCAGTGCAATGTTTACAAATGCGGAGTTGGCAGATGCCCATTTGATGTACGGATTAGCACGGGGAAATAGCCGTGGCGCGGTACGTTTGTATCGAGACAGATTTCCAGAACGAAGGTGTCCCGACAGGAAGACGTTCGAACCAATTGATCGATGTCTTAGGGAGCACAGAACATTCCAGCCTATGACTGGGGAATACCTAGAACGACGAGGACACCTGCAATGGACGAGGCAGTTCTTCGTGCAGTTGAGTGCTACGGGAGAACCAGTTGTTTCCGTACCATGTACAGCGTGTGCAGGCACTATCAGCAGCTGATTGGCCTCCACGGGTACACTTCTGCGAATGGTTCTTCCAACAATGTGTCAATCCTCATTTCAGTGCAAATGTTCTCTTTACAGATGAGGCTTCATTCCAACGTGATCAAATTGTAACTTTTCACAATCAGCATGTGTGGACTGAAGAGAATCCGCACGCAATTGTGCAATCACGTCATCAACACAGATTTTCTGTGAACGTTTGGTGAAGTCTTGATTGAGCCCCATGTTCTTCCACCTACGCTCAATGGAGCACGTTATCATGATTTCATACGGGATACTCTAGCTGTGCTGCTAGAACATGTGCCTTTACAAGTACGACACAACATGTGGTTCATGCACGATGTAGCTCCTGCACATTTCAGTCGAAGTGTTCGTACGATTCTCTACAACAGATTCGGTGACCGATGGATTGGTAGAGGCGGACCAATTCCATGGCCTCCACGCTCTCCTGACCTCATACCTCTTGACTTTCATTTATGGGGGCATTTGAAAGCTCTTGTCTACGCAACCCCGGTACCAAATGTAGAGACTCTTCGTGCTCGTATTGTGGACGGCTGTGATACAATACGCCATTCTCCAGGACTGCATCAGCGCATCAGGGATTCCATGCGACGGAGGGTGGATGCATGTATCCTCGCTAACGGAGGACATTTTGAACTTTTCCTGTAACAAAGTGTCTGAAGTCACGCTGGTACGTTCTGCTGCTGTGTGTTTCCATTCCGTGGTTAATGTGATTTGAAGAGAAGTAATAAAATGAGCTCTAACATGGAAAGTAAGCGTTTCCGGACACAAGTCCTCATAACATATTTTCTTTCTTTGCGTGTGAGGAATGTTTCCTGAAAGTTTGGCCGTACCTTTTTGTAACACCCTGTATACTCGTTCTACCATATTCGTACAGATTGTTCTCTTTCTCCGAATGTCTGTTTAATTTTCCTGTAGGCGGTATAGTGATATATGCTTCTACAGCCTAACATTTGTCCTCTTGCCATGCCTGATTAGCCATTTTGCACTTCCTGTTGATCTCATTCTTGAGACATTTGTATTCCTTTTTGCCTGCTTCATTTACTACAGTTTTATATTTTCTCCTTTCATGAATTAATCTCTCTTCTGTTACCCAACGATTTCTACTATACCTCGGCTTTTTACCTGCTTGACCCTCTGCTGCCTTCATTATTTCATCTCTCAAAGCTACTCATTCTTCTTCTACCGTACTTCTTTCCCCTGTTCTTGTCAATCGCTCCCTAATGCTCTCTCTGAAACACTCTACAACTTCTGGTTCTTTCAGTTTATCCTGGTCCTATTTTATTAAATTTCTATCTTTTTGCAGTTTCTTCAGTTTTAATCTGCAGTTTATAACCAATAGATTGTTGTCAGAGTCCACATCTGCCCCTGGAAATGTCTTACAATTTTAACCTGGTTCCTAAATCTGTCTTACCTTTATATAATCTGTCTGAAACCTTCCATTGTCTTCAGGGCTCTTTCATGTACACATTCTTCTTTCTTAATTCTTACAGCAAGTGTTGGCTGTGATTAATTTGTGCTCAGTGAAAAAGACTACCTGGGGGCTTTTTCTTTCATTCCTTAGTCCATATTCACCTACTACGTTTCCTTCTCTTTCTTTTTCTACTATGGAACTCCAGTCCCCCCATGACTATTAAATTTTCGTCTCCCTTAAATATCTGAATAATTTCTTTTATCTCATCATACATTTCTTCAATCTCTTCATTATCTGCGGAACTAGTTGGCACATAAACTTGTACAACTGTGGTAGGCGTGGGCTTCGTGTCTGTCTTGGCTACAATAATGCGTTCACCATGCTGTTCGTAGTTGCTTATCCGCGTTCCTATTTTTTCGTTCATTATTAAACATATTCACGCATTACCCATATTTGATTTTGTATTTATAACCTTGTATTCACCTGACCAGAAATCTTGTTCCTTCTGCCAACGAACTTCAGTAAGTCCCCTTATAACGCTTGTATCACGCATCGCAAAGAAAAACAGATGTATTGGTGTGCAAAGCTCTCTGAACAACGGTGCAAAAGCCAGTACTGGCACCAAGAGAAAAAACTCAAATCATTTTAGAGTACAACGCAGCTGCATGCCTTCGGGAAAACTAGCGACTGTAGTTTCCCCTTGCTTTCAGCCGTTCGCAGTACCAGCACAACAAGGTTGTTTTGGTTGATGTTACAAGGCGAGATCAGTCAACCATCCAGACTGCTGTCCATGCAGCTACTGAAAAGGCTGCTGCCCCTCTTCAGGAACCACACATTTGTCTGGCCTTTCAACAGAAACCCCTCCGTTGTTGTTGCACCTACGGTATCGCTGAGGCACGCAAGCCTCCCCACCAACGGCAAGAGCCATGATTCATTGGGGGGGTCCTCCAGTGTATGCCTAGTAAATCTGCAGAGTACGGCAACTAGTTTTGGGTACTTTATGACAATGAAACAAGTTATGTGTGGAATATTCAGCGATATACTGAAAAATGACCAGGTAGTGCCCCTGAAATGAACAAAGGTCTGAGGGTTGAAACTGACTTTTCTTATGGCTTGAAGAGTCGTAATATTACCTGCGACAACTCTTTGATCTCCTACGAAGTAGAGCAAAAGGTGATGAAGAGAAATATCACAATGATTGAAACTGTGCGAAAAACAAGCCTTCCATCCTTCCAAAATTACTGCAGATCATGGGGTTCCTAATTACACATTAAGAATTGCTTTCGCAAAGGACATAACGCTTGTATCAAGCATCCCAATGTAAAACAAACGTTTTAGTGTGCAAAGCAGTCTGCACCACGATGCAAAAGCCAGTGATGGCTTCAAGAGAAAAACCTCATTTATTTTAGACTACAGTGCTACGAAAGGGTCCTTGGACACACTAGACGAGATGATGGTGAGTTACACAGTAAAATGGAAGACAAACAGATGGCCTATTGTTTACTACTGAGTGAACTGTAAACTGTGCGCTACGATTTATTTCTGGAAGTTCTAACAAAATGGTTCAAATGGCTCTGAGCACTATGCGACTTAACTTCTGAGGTCATCAGTCGCCTAGAACTTAGAACTAATTAAACCTAACTAACCTAAGGACATCACACACGACCATGCCCGAGGCAGGATTCGAACCTGCGACCGTATCGGCCGCTCGGTTCCAGACTGTAGCGCCTAGAACCGCACGGCCACTCAGGCCGGCCGAAGTTCTAACAGAAATTTCGTTTGTACAAAGGACGTATGTCGATCAGACGCTGGCGAAACAATTGCGTATGCACAATATCAGATTTTAACATTACGAGGACTGCTCTTTGTGAAGTGAAAAGGCTTTGAACGTTGTCATCTCACGCAATGAATAGATACTGCTTCGCGGGTGGCACGGCATAGGACATAGTGCAGACAAATACAATCCGAAAAAGTAGCGTCGGTGCCCTCGAACTACAGCCCGCGACATCAAGCTGCAGACGACAGCTGTGACCGTGCGTTACTATCTCGAACAGCTATATAACTGATCGGGAAACATTATTGTCAATGTACAGTCGTCAAATAAATTTATGCAACATCGTCCGTAGGAGAACAGCGATCTTGTTCTATCAGTTAAAATAACAGTCTAGAGTGCAATGATATTTATTTCTTATGATCAGTTTCATCTTCAGACGCGAGCCTCGCAAGGGTACGAACAGCAGAGTCACTGGGAGTACTAAAATGTATGCCGTTACAAGAAAATACAGAAACGATCTAGCGTTTATCCTATTTTTGGTGCTGGCGGCTTCTCAGCTGTTCTCGCGACTGTACTATCGTCACTGTAACTGATGGGGGGAGATCAACTGGTTAAACAGCGCGCAATTACGGCTCTGAACATGGATTACGTCAGCACCAGCCAATGGAAAACGCTTCATAGAAAGTGAAATGTCCGTGTTATATGAAATTTACAAACTTAGTTTTCATAGCCAGGTACAAATATGCCGGGTATAACGGAAACAAGTACAAAATTTCTGTGGGAGGGCAGGTTGGATATAGACAATCATTTTAAATATACGAATATGGGGTCACTGACTCATAGCTACTGCACTAGACAACAGCAGAGTGCATTCGCTTTGCCTGGAGGAAACATCGCTGTACTCTGCGATTACTGCAGTAAATTTTTAATGTGGCGCGATTGACATGTTAGCATAACTAAAGTCGTTGAACCGCGAAACGGTGCACGTGGGGTAATGTTTCGTTGGACTGATCTCGGACCTTCCTGCACCGAGAGCAACTCCAGGTACAATTTCTTCCACTGAGTTAACTAGTGTCTGATACGCAAGAGCCTGAATGTGACTCCAAAGATAAAAATCAAGTGGGAGATCTGTGGATCTTGCAGGCCAGCGAACGGGTGCATTACATCCTATCTAGCGTTCAGGGTGTTATCGGCTCAAGAATCTTCTCACTCGGTTAGTGAAACGGGGAGGTGCCCCATCATGTTAGAAGAACATTTTTTTTTTTTTTTGTCATCAGTCTACTGACTGGTTTGATGCGGCCCGCCACGAATTCCTTTCCTGTGCTACCCTCTTCATCTCAGAGTAGCACTTGCAACCTACGTCCTCAATTATTTGCATGACGTATTCCAATCTCTGTCTTCCTCTACAGTTTTTGCCCTCTACAGCTCCCTCTAGTACCATGGAAGTCTTTCCCTCATGTCTTAGCAGATGTCCTGTCATCCTGTCCCTTCTCCTTATCAGTGTTCTCCAATTCTGCGTAGAACCTCCTCATTCCTTACCTTATCAGTCCACCTAATTTTCAACATTCGTCTATAGCAACACATCTCAAATGCTTCGATTTTCTTCTGTTCCGGTTTTCCCACAGTCCATGTTTCACTACCATACAATGCTGTACTCCAGACGTACATCCTCAGAAATTTCATCCTCAAATTAAGGCCGGTATTTGATATTAGTAGACTTCTCTTGGCCAGAAATGCCTTTTTTGACATAGCGAGTCTGCTTTTGATGTCCTCCTTCCTCCGTCCGTCATTGGTTATTTTACTGCCTAGGTAGCAGAATTCCTTAACTTCATTGACTTCGTGACCATCAATCCTGATGTTAAGTTTCTCGCTGTTCTCATTTCTACTACTTCTCATTACCTTCGTCTTTCTCCGATTTACTCTCAAACCATACTGTGTACTCATTAGACTGTTCATTCCGTTCAGCAGATCATTTAATTCTTCTTCACTTTCACTCAGGATAGGAATGTCATCAGCGAATCGTATCATTGATATCCTTTCACCTTGTATTTTAATTCCACTCCTGAACCTTTCTTTTATTTCCATCATTGCTTCCTCGATGTACAGATTGAAGAGTAGGGGTGAAAGGCTACAGCCTTGTCTTACACCCTTCTTAATACGAGCACTTCGTTCTTGATCGTCCACTCTTATTATTCCCTCTTGGTTGTTGTACATATTGTATATGACCCGTCTCTCCCTATAGCTTACCCCTACTTTTTTCAGAATCTCGAACAGCTTGCACCATTTTATATTGTCGAACGATTTTTCCAGGTCGACAAATCCTATGAAAGTGTCTTGATTTTTCTTTAGCCTTGCTTCCATTATTAGCCGTAACGTCAGAATTGCCTCTCTCGTCCCTTTACTTTTCCTAATGCCAAACTGATCGTCACCTAGCGCATTCTCAATTTTCTTTTCCATTCTTCTGTATGTTATCCTTGTAAGCAGCTTCGATGCATGAGGTGTTAAGCTGATTGTGCGATACTTCTGGCACTTGTCAGCTCTTGCCGTCTTCGGAACTGTGTGGATGATGCTTTTCCGAAAGTCAGATGGTATATCGCCGGACTGATATATTCTACACACCAACGTGAATAGTCGTTTTGTTGCCACTTTCCCCAATGATTTTAGAAATTCTGATGGAACATTTATCTTTTGGTTTGAAGCGGTACCTCTTCGAGAATACCGGGAAGTAGGTGTTCGAGGAATGCGCGGTGTGGAAGAATGTATCGCCGCACTACTTGGTTGTGAATAATTCGGACTCAAACATGAACTGAAAGTCGTTCCTGAAGGCGGTGGACAGCTGTATCTCGAGGATTTTCACGAGCACGTAACATGAGAGTTGCGACTGTTGAACATTAATCCGCGGTTGAAAGCCGGTTCATCAGTCAACAAATAAATGTTTGCGAAGTCGGGAGTTAGCATTCTTTTCTGTAAAAACCATACGAGACAGTCGTTCGGAATTGGAAAGTAGAAGCTCCTGTACTTTACGCTACATCCTTGTAGGGATGACGATAATTTTCAAACACTGCCAGAACTAGCATTTAAGGCGTGAGCAGCGCAGCGTACGCTATCTGAAGGATAGACGATATCGGCAACAATATGTTTAGTAATCATATCATTTAAAACAGTAGAAAGATTACACGTCACACATTTACTCAGGAGTGCATTTCAGAGGCAGTAAACTGAATATCGGTTAAATTAACAAGTCGTGGATAAATGTTACGGTGCTGTTGATATGATTCTACTGGCGCATCTAGTTGCTCGTTAATAAGAGCATTAATTTCGTTTTGTCGAGTGGTATTAATGCATTTATCTATGTAATCTATTTTCTGCGCTACTATTATGTCAATGACATAACGGGCGATAGTGATTTTTGTAGTGAGAGGTGTAATTTATACATCTTAGTGTTCAAGAAGTTTTTCTGTTTAAAGGGATCCCTAATTTCGCATTTAATTCAAAGAACATGGTTTTTCTTTTGTAAAATTTTATTAACTTCAGATCTCATGTTAACTATCGTTTTCGCAAAATTTGCTATCTCTTTCAAATTTATGCACTGTTTGTGAAAATGAATTTTGAAATTTAACTTCATGATTTTATTTCTTATCTTCCAGAATGTCTTTAGATCTCCTGGCACCTGTCTCGGTAAATTGTTCATAAATTTCGACAACATTGTCTGTAGGAGAATAAGTCTACATTACAATCAACTTTATTTATTATGATCAGTTACGAATTAAAGTTAAAGTCATCTTCAGACTGTTGTCCCGGCAAGGGTAGGAACAGCAGAGTCACAGGGAGTACTAAAACGTTTGGCGCTACAAGAAAATACGAAACCGATGTATCATTTACCCTACGCCTGGCGCTGGCGGCTTTTCGGCTATTCTCGTGGTAGCACGATCCTAATTGCGACTGGCCGCCAGAGAGCCACGGGTTAAATAGCGTGCAAGTCCAGAGCCGAATATGGACTACGACAGCTCCAGCCAATAGCAGACGTTTCACAGAGAATATAATGTCATTCGAAATTGAAAAACGAAGTTCTAAAACCGATAAACTGCAGGGACGAATTTCTGACGGGTAACGGAGGAAAAAGTGTTCTATGAACGGGTGTCCGAAATGGATTACTGTCATGGTAGATGGCGCTGACGAATTAAACTTTGTCTGACCACATGCCGCGCGTTCCTTGTATGTTACAGGCTGCGTTATTGATACAGCGTATTGTAAGCTGCAGAATGGTCCGATATTCATGGCGAACAAGCCGAGATGCTGTTTGTGTATAACTAAGCAAATGGAAACGGTCGAAAGGCAGCACAACTATACCACAAAAAGTACCCAACCACTTCACACAACATTTCAATGCCTTTTTGGCGTTAGCGTGATCATGGGTCCTTTCAAACAGACGAACGTGCATAGAGGCGGCAGACTGTGCGTACACCAGATTTGTGGGGCCGGGTTCCACAGGAAATTGAGACGAACCATAGTACAAGCTCCAGGCAAGCGACGCGCTGACGTGGTGTAGGCGAAAGTACGAGTACGAGTATCCTGCATGACAATCGCTACTGTCCCTATCATATGCAACGAGAGCAACGATTATCAGCTGCGGATTTGCTTTTTCGGAAAGGAATTTTTTATGGTATTTGCACCACACCAGCACAATTATGGGATTTCTGTCGTCAGTCCTCTTTACCTACGAAGCAACCTTTACCAGAACTGGTATCACCACTGTGCATAATCGTCAACTGTGGGCTCGGGGAATGGCAGAGTTCCTCATCAGCGTCGGTGCAGCAGCAATGTGTGGACAGGCATTCATAGCGACCACATATTTGGACCGACACACAAACGTACCAGGACTTTCTGCAGAATACTCTGCCTGGAATGATTGACAATGTGCCTTTGGCAAGATGACAGGGTGTGTGGTTTCCGCATGACGGAGCACCACCCCACTTCCGCATTAGAGTTCGCCAACACCTCAATATCTTCTCCAGACGTTGCGGAGGCCCTGTAGCATCACGTCCTACATCACCGGATTTAAAATCCCTGGTACCTCATGGGGTAACTCGAAATTTTTGTGTATGCTGAACTAGTTCCTGACGTGCAGCACCGTCAGTTTACGAACATATGTTTACTGGGCCTTTTTTCCTCCATTTCCGGTGAGGAATCCGTTCCTGCAGTTTGTCGATTTTAGTGACGTTCACCCTGCGTAAGAAGTTGAACCATTACAAATCATCAGACAATTACTTTTTCATGTGAAAAGTAGGCGAACTTACAGAATGAGCGAGAAAGCAGTGTCACTTAGTGACACTGGTATGAATGACAAGAACATCGTCCTTGCCGGCCGAAGTGGCCAAGCGGTTCTAGGCGCTTCAGTCTGAAACCGCGCGATCGCTACGGTTGCAGGTTCGAATCCTGCCTCGGGCATGGATGTGTGTGATGTCCTTAGGTTAGTTAGGTTTAAGTAGTTCTAAGTTCTAGGGTACTTATGACCTCAGATGTTGAGTCCCATAGTGCTCAGAGCCATTTGAACCATTTGATCATCATCCTTATCAATATTTTGCCAGTAAACAAATGAACTAGAGAAACGGAATTATATGCACGTCTGAATGTAATGTAAAAATATAACTAGGAAGTAAATTACATGAGAAGATATACCCACCAAAATTTATACGTGTCGTCTATTTGCTAGACAGTGTTTTTTATTCGAAGACGGCGTCCTTGTCAAGGCAACGCAGAGAAGAAGATGGCAACCGCGAAATAACAGAAGATTGTGCTCAAAGGGACGCCGTTGTCATGAGTACATGGAAACTAATACTGCAGCTCATAGACAAAAGAAGTACACATGGGGATGTCGACTCTAGTCGTGGTAACGATCCCTGTCGACTTCTTAAACGATGAATGACTTATAACATAGGTTGCTGGGAGGTTGAACCGACAGAATTGTAGCGAACTGCCACAACATTACTAACATAAAAATGCAGTTTTAACCACACGCCGCTCACTACATTTCTCTGGTAATTTGTGACATAGCAGTCACAAATGTTCCCACTCGTTTCGTTCATTTACTAGGTTCTGAGTTAATAAATAATTTAAATTATAAAGTGATGAGAAAGGCAACCCGCGGTTACACAGTGTGCGCACTATCCTATAAAAAATGAGATTAATTCTGATACGTCGAGAGCCGCTGCAGTCGTTGCACTGAATTCTGACAGCTGATGTACATGTGTTCGACGCTGGTCTGCTTGGAGTTGGACAAGATGCATGGCGTGGTCCTGTCAAGGTAGTTTGAGCTACTGAGTGCATTTTGGGCTGCGTACATAAGTCCAATTAATATTCAACAACTTCGGTAGTCTATACTTGTGGGACCTCTGTTTGATGAAAGAGAATGATGTTTATTGAATTTTCTTGATCCGCTATTTGCGTGATTGAGTAAAGGTACAGCACGAGTATGTGAGTGCAGGTTTATTCGTTGTGAGTTGGGTGGTAAATTTAATATCATTCTTTTCATCTCTGAATCCCACACAAGGAATTAAGCACTTGTGACTAACACACTTTCATTCAGTGTAACATGACGAGAGTAACCCACAACCTAATCACATGCTCATTTACACTACCAGTACTTAAATGTTGGTCGACCAAGCAAGGATACGGCTCTTAGAGGCAAATATCCAGTCTGAATTATGAGAACGCTGGATATTATTGGTTCGGTGCACAAGTTCGTACCGTTTACGTTTTTCATGTGGTATTTCGGTTGATACGGGTTTATTTATCGATTTTCGTTTTATATTTACAATTAACTGTTGCATTTTGGATTTATACGTTGTCATTTTGTCGTCTGCAGATAGTCAGTGGAGCTGTGGACACTAGAAAATGAAGTACCAAGTGGAGAAATCTGAACATTCCCGACATATTCTTCTGTTTGAATTCAGTAGACGGCTAACAGCGGCGGAGGTATCCACGAACATTTAGGCCATGTGTGATGGCAGAGCACGTCATGAAAATGGATTTCTCGTTTTAAGGAGTATCGTTTTGACATCAGTGACTCCCCACGTTCAGGGAGAAATTCGAGGTTTGATGATGATCGTTTAACGCATTAATCCGGAATCATCCACGTCAGGGTACTGGAGAACTGGCAAATGTCATGAACTGTGATCATCCTACCTTAGTGCGACATTTGCTGTCAATGAGGAAACTTCAAAAATCCGGTGTATGGGTTCAACGTGCTCTAAGGCAAGATCACAAAAATCAGCAGGTGCCCGTATGTGCAACTCTGCTTGCTCGACATCAACTGGTTTGTGAATCCACCTACCATTCCCATCTTGTACCGTTACTGGTGAGGAGAAATGGTGTCTTTACGCTAACATAAGTAAAGACAGAAATGGTTGAGTGGAAACAAAGCAGCAACTGCCCGTACAAAAACTGTCCGAATCCACAAAAGGTGCTTCTACGCATCTGATGGGATAGCGGTAGATGGTTTACTATGAAGTGCTTTCCCTAGGTGTAAACATCACTCGTGACATTTGTTGTCAACAGCTGAGACGTTTTGCAGGCGCAATCCAAGAACAACGACCAGGAAGACTGGGGGAAGTGATGCTATTCCTCGATGACGACCACCTGCTTTCTTCTAGACTAACAAAGACAGTATACAGGGGTTGGGTTCGATTTTCAGCTTTTCCGTTCTCTGTCAAACAACCTTCAAGGAACTTCCGGATGAAAATCCGTTACGAGCACAGGTAGACGTGTTCTTCGCCTCAAAACCATGTGGTTTCTACAGACGCGGAATCGAGAAGTTTCCTCAGCGTTCCCAGGTTCGATTCCCGGCGGGGTCACGGATTTTCTCTGCCTCGTGATGACTCGGTGTTGTGTGATGTCCTTAGGTTAGTTAGGTTTAATTAGTTCTAAGTTCTAGGGGACTGATGACCATAGATGTTAAGTCCCATAGTGCTCAGAGCCATTTTTTTTCCCCAGCGTTGGCAGAGTGGTGTAAATAGTGAAGAAAAATATAATATTGATGACTAAAATCTCCGTTATGCATATTTGTTGTGAAGGAAAACCGGTATTAACTTATACATCAACCTTATAGAATATGTTTTCAGAAGGTGGTGCTCCAAAGTTCGCAAATATTTGGAGAAAGTATGATTATCGCAAATTTGTGGTGACAAAATTTCTTTATATGACAAGCATTTTCGGTCCACAGACCATTATCAGGTTCTTAGAAGAATTTACTACATCATGTTAGGCGTTATAATATCATGTTCCTAGCTCTATTGCTGACTGTTGATATAGCTTGAATAATTGCACTGTCTTGCACAGTTTATCCTTTTCATGGGCACATTTTTCTGAGGTTGTTACAGGTGACAGTTGGTGGTTCAATCACTTGCTATGAAACATGCCATACCAAGGAAAACAATACTATAAACTTTTTAGGATCTTTTTATTGTAAAAATTGTCACTGCAAAGCAAAAAAAAACACATAATTGCTAGACTATCTTTCGTTCACAAAATATTAACGAAAATTTAATTAGTGGATGATACAGAACAGTCTGAAACATGGATATACACACAAAGCGCTATTGCAAATGGAACACATTATTTTTGTTCTTTTTTCTTCTTGTCTTGTACTGCACATGTGACAGCGCCTATACTTCAGAATTTGCGGCAGAGTTTCGCCCACATCTGAAATTGTGAGTTCATCAGGAACGCTATTGCTGTCTGCCTTTTTATAAATGAATACAGGTGGACGCCCACGTCGTTTCCGCAATGAGAATCCTGACAGTAATTCTTTAGCTAACTGTAAACTCTTTCAAATTCTGAAAGTGGCAGGAGTAAAATATAGGGAGCGAAAGGCTATTTACAATTTGTACAGAAAGCAGATGCCAGTTATAAGAGTCGAGGGGTTTGAAAGGGAAACGTGGTTGGGAAGGGAGTGAGACGGGATTGTAGCCTCTCCCCGATACTATTCAATCTGTATACTGAGCAAGCAGTAAAGGAAACAAAAGAAAAGTTCGGAATAGGTATTAAATTCCATGGAGAAGAAATAAAAACTTTGAGGTTCGCCGATGACATTGTAATTCTGTCAGAAACAGAAAAGGACTTGGAAGAGCAGTTGAACGGAATGGACAGTGTCTTGAAAGGAGGGAAAAGATGAACATCAACCAAAGCAAAACAAGGATAATGGAATGTAGTCGAATTAAGTCGGGTGACGCTGAGGGAATTAGATTAGGAAATGAGACACTCGAAGTAGTAAAGGAGTTTTGCTATTTGGGGAGCAAATTAACTGATCATGGTCGAAGTGGAGAGGATATAAAATGTAGACTGGCAATGGCAAGGAAAGCGTCTCTGAAGAAGAGAAATTTGTTAACATCGAGTATAGATTTAAGTGTCAGGAAGTCGTTTCTGAAATTATTTGTATGGGGTGTAGCCGTGTACGGAAGTGAAACGTGGACGATAAATAGTTTATGCAAAAAGAGAATAGAGGCTTTCCAAATGTGGTGCCACAGAAGAATGCTGAAGATTAGATGGGTAGATCACATAACTAATGAGGAGGAATTGAATAGAATTGGGGAGAAGAGGAGTTTGTGGCACAACTTGACTAGAAGAAGGGATCGGTTGGTGGGACATGTTCTGAGGCATCAAGGGATCAGCAATTTAGTACTGGAGGGCAGCGTGGAGGGTAAAAATCGTAGAGGGAGACCAAGAGATGAATACACTAAGCACATTCAGAAGGACGTAGGCTGCAGTAGCTACTGGAAGATAAAGAAGCTTGCACAGGATAGAGTAGCATGGAGGGCTGCATCAAACCAGTCTCAGGACTGAAGACTACAACAACAACAAACTGAGTGTTAGCTGCCGGCCGCAGTGGCCGTGCGGTTTTAGGCGCTTCAGGCCGGAACCGCGTGACTGCCACGGTCGCAGGTTCGAATCCTGCCTCGGGCATGGATGTGTGTGATGTGCTTAGGTTAGTTAGGTTTAAGTAGTTCTAAGTTCTAGGGGACTGATGACCTAAGATGTTAAGTCCCATAGTGCTCAGAGCCATTTGAATCATTTGAGTGTTAGCTACTCTCCATTTCCTGTGACTGCTACGTGCATTATAAACACATTCACAATGGCAACATCAACTGTGCCACCATTTTAGAGAATGCCGTCGAACTTCATACCGTTCTCTCTTCTGACCGAAGAGTTTCACACCGCCCCTGACATTGTTGTATAGATTTATGGCCCTTGGACAAGCTGTGCTACACATGTGACCATTTCTTCCTTTTCTGCTGACGAATGTTACATCCTTGGGAGATGTTGCTGCAGACAAAACTATTACTCTTCTTGTGTCTTGCCACTTTATCGCAAAGACTGAATCTTTGGTCTGCGTCTTGAACTCGCCTCGTAAAATGTAAATTTTTTTTCATAAATTCTGGAAGACCTTCACGGTTGACTCTGACAGCACCTACAGAATATATTACATTATCCATATGTGTTTAATTAGGATATACGAAGTGAAATAGTTGTCAAATGTGACAATACATTCACTACTTTTCAAGTTGAACGCAATTCAAGAACAACCCTTTCACACAGTAGATCTCGAACTTAAGTGATAGCCTACCTTAACGTCAGCCAGGCACCAGACCTTCTTCCCTCTTTTTACAGGCTTAACGGGCATATATTGCTTTATGCTTATTCTTCCCTAGAAAGATATCATAGCCTCATCAATGGATAATCTGTCTGAATGGTTATATGCCTCTAAGAATATACTGCATCAGTCAGTGGCCCCACTGTATATAATTTAACATATACAGGAGTACCCATCCCCACTGCCTTCGAATTATCGCTGAAATGAAGGTTTTCTATAAATTTTTTGAACCTTTTTTAGAGTCATCACTTTCGACACTGATTCAACATGCAAAAGAGGATTTATGGATGCCCATATTGATGAGCAACCCAATAAATGTTCTGATGTGTCCACCCAGTTCTTTGTTGTGACAGGTGTTTCAGAGCTCATTTCAAAATGTTGTCTCTCTTGGGATGCATACAAGTATGTTTGTTCAACAATATACTGAATTATGATATCATTGAAGATATCAACAAAATTCTCGTATGGACAATTCCTTTTAGAGGATGATTTCTTTGGTAATGCTAAGCTTTCTCCAAGAGGCTCTATGTCTAAACACTGAGGCAAGGCTTCATCCCATTCAATTTCAGTTTTTGTCGACTCTGTGGAAAAACCTGCAGATACCGAACGTACTACATGGACTGAAACATTATGTACTCTTGAGGGCTCTTGTTGTTGAAAAGTTGCAGGAAACTGTCGGTGGATGTTCAGTACATTATTTTCTTCATCTGCTCAAACATTGTCTATGTCGGAGAGTGACCCATCCTTAGGAAGTAAGAAGAGATACCCCAACACATCTTCCTATCTGCCAAAGTAATTCTGTAATGAAATACCCCACATAAGTCATTATGCATAATAACACCTCAATAGACAGGCATATTGTCTACACTAAAAGTGTGAAACAGTGCTAGAAGTGTGACCAGCTTGGACCGGGGGAGCAAATGTTCCCACAAGTTTACAAAATAAGATGTGTTAGTATGGTCTAGAAACTTTCTTGCATACCTTAACATCAAGAAAATTGCAATAAATATCGAATAAATACCCAGGAGTTACTTACAAACGCCACTGTCTGCAGATTGAAAAAAAAAAAACACTAAATGACACCAAAACGACATCTTTCTGCCTCCAAACTGAGCACAACAGACAAGTAATACTCCTTCAATTGTTGCCAATACGACTGAGACATTGAAGTATGTGGGAAGGTATCTTCCCATTGCCCATGAAAGAGTTATAATTGACGCTGTAATTTATATCACTGCGTGACAACAGTGACGAATTCGAAAATTTTGTTTTATTATCTGACGCAAATGACTTTATAACGCCTATTATGATACTGTAAATGCTTTCAGAACCTGATGAAGTTCTGTGGACCGAAGCTGGTTGTTCAATAAAGAAATTTTATCAGCTGCTCTTTGCGGTATTGATGATGTTCTTCAACTAGATGTAAGACCTACTGAATACGTATCTCACTTACAGCACCGTTATTTTGACTGCGACGTAATTTTATACATTGATCAAGACATCGATCGCAGCTGAAAAGGACCAGGCCGTATAGCGAAAAATCCGACGAACATTATTTAGGCGAACATGAAGAGAAATAAGAACGTTTTCCAAAGTGAGGGCAGTGTCAGTTTTGCTGTAGTGCTCAGAGACGAGGGTGACAAATGTGAAATACTGTATTAAGACACAGGGATCAAAAAATGTGAGTCATGACATCCGTGAAACGCGGCTCCCCCCATCGGAGGTTCGAGTCCTCCCTCGGGCATGGGTGTGTGTGTTGTCCTTAGTGTAAGTCAGTTTAAGTTAAAATAGTAAATGGTAGGTAGAACTTCCCACAAATTTCCAAAATTTCCATCCGTGAAATTCTTCATGACACTGGATTGATTAAAAACGATGTGTCAAGGAACTTAATATTTTTAAGTAGACTAACGCTTTTTGTAGGTCGAAAAATCCTGTGAACATCCTGACTTTTCTTACGTCTAGCTTTCGTTATCAAGTGCAGCATCGTAACTGCCTCTGTGGTGACTCTACTTTTCCTAAAGCCGAACTGATCCTCATATAAGACATTTTCAGTTTTCTTTTCCATTCTTCTTGGTCTTGTCAGCAACTGGGATGCACGATCTGCTAAGGTGATTGTACAATAGTTCTCGCACTCATCTGCCCGAGCTTTTTGCTGAATCGTGTGGACGTCATTTTCAAGAAAGTCTGACTCACAGATTCTGCAAACTTGAATGGTTGTTTAGGTGCCACTTCCGCGAATACTTTTAAAAATTTCGAACGAATGTTATCGATGCCTTCCATGTTGTTTGATACCATGCCAACCAGAGCTGTGTCGAACTCTAATACTGTATCCCCTACGTCTTCCACATCGGTTCATAATACCTCTTCTCTAACGTCATACGACGGTTCCTCTCCGACGTAGAGGATTTCCATGTACTCTTTTCATCAATGGCCTCTCTCTTCTGAGTTTAACAGTGGAATTCGTCCTACATTCTTGATATTGCTTTCAATTTCGCCGAAGGTTGCTGTGAATTTCGAACGAATGTTATCGATGCTGCCGACAACAATTTTATTGATTCTTGCTCTTTATCGCGCCAGTAATTGTATTGATTCTTACCCTTTATCGTGCGGCAGATTCGCCTTGGATTCCATTCAGTTCCTATTTATTTCATTCCTCAATGACTTACTTTCTGTATATCTCTCTTTTTACGAACTATATACTTCCTGTTTTCATCGATCACTTGAAGTATTTCTTCTGTAACCTCAAGTTACTTTACTTGTACTTAAATTTGTCTGTTCAAATTATACGGTTGCCGCACTATCGCAGTATCTACACCCTTAGAAAACTCTAGACACCCCTCACCTTTCGTGATTACTTCAGTAGCTCATATCTATGTTTTTTTAATGATGATTCTTTTAAACTTCAGATTAAGATTAAAATGTAGTGATCCGAAAATCATATTCATTATATCGGAAAATTCCACATTTCTGACAGATCAATTTGTGCTGTTCTTTCTTACGCAGTAAGCGAACGAGAGAACGATAGGCTACACCTGCTTTTGCATCTACAATCATACTTAGCAATCCACTGTGAAACGCATGGCACTCAACATCATACTACAAGCTAGCGTTTTTCTTCTTTAGAAACGCGTATGGAGCGCTACAAGAATGATTACTTAAATGCGTCTGTACTCTCCATAATAGGTCCAATCTTGTCCCCGTTGCCCCTGTGGGGTGGAAGCGTAGTCTGCAGAAGTATATGTTTGCATTCTTAAATTGGTTCTCAAGAATTTGTTAGTAGGCTTTCACGCTACAAATGGCTTCTGTATTCAAGCGTCTGCCGATTTCAGATAAGACAAAGAAACCAGTCGAAATCCTGGCTAACCGTTCTTTGAACACGTTCAGGTCCCGTGCTATTCCTGCATCGTTCGGGTTCCACGCATTTGGGCAACATTCTAAGATGGAGCGTAAGCAATCTCCTCTGTAGGCTAATTGCGGTGTACCACTATCCAACTACTGAATTCCAAATCTGTCACTGTCTTTACCTGTGAGTGAGCTCAATTCAGCATTCCACTTAGTGATCCTATAAATTTCACACCCAGTAACAGTACGTATTTACTGATTCCAGCTGTGAATCACTGACGTTTTGGTTATGGGACGTTAGTTTCCTGTGGTATATTAAGAAAACAATTTTACATTCCTGTATATATAAGGCAAGTTGTCATTCTTGAAACTAATCAGTATCTGACTGACTGGCTATTTCTGCAGTTTCTTTTCATATACTGCTTCGCTACAGATAACTACATCATCTGCAAAAACCTGTAGTTACCATTACATCTACATCTACATCTACATCCATACTCCGCAAGCCACCTGTCGGTGTGTGGCGGAGGGTACTTTGAGTACCTCAATCGGTTCTCCTTTCTATTCCAGTCTCGTATTGTTCGTGGAAAGAAGGATTGTCGGTATGCCTCTGTGTGGGCTCTACTCTCTGATTTTATCCTCATGGTCTCTTCGCGAGATATACGTAGGAGGGAGCAATATACTGCTTGACTCCTCGGTGAATGCATGTTCTCGAAACTTCAACGAAAGCCCGTACGAAGCTACTGAGCGTCTCTCTTGCAGCGTCTTCCACTGGAGTTTATCTATCATAGTCATTTCAGATGTGCCGCAGGGGATTGTCGTAGGGCCGTTGATATTCACAACATATATAAATGCCCTTGTGGATAACATCGGAAGTTCACTGAGGCTTTTTGCGGATTATGCTGTAGTGTAACAATGGAAAACTGTACTGAAATGCAGGAGGACCTGCAAAGAATTGACGCATGGTGCTGGGAATGGCAATTGAATCTCAATGTAGGCAAGTGTGATGTGCTGCGAATACACAGAAAGAAATATCCTTAATCATTTACCTACTATATAGCAGTCAGCAACTGGAAGCAGTTAATTCCATAAATTATGTGCGAGTAGGCATTATGAGTAATTTAAAAAGGAATGACCATACAAAATTAATCATCCGTAAAGCAGATGCCAGACTGAGATTCATTGGACGATTTCTAAGGAAATGCAGTCCGAAAACAAAGGAAGTAGGTTACAGTACTCTTGTTCGCCCACTGATTGAGTGCTGCTCACCGGTGTGGGATCCGTACCAGATAGGGTTGATCGAAGAGATAGAGAAGATCCAACGGAGAGCAGCGCGCTTCGTTACAGGATAATTTAGTAATCGCGAAAGCGTTACGGAGATGATAGATAAACTCCAGTGTTGAAGTTTTGAAAACATACCTTTACCGAGCATTCAAGCAGTATATTGCTCCCTCCTACGTATATCTCGAGAAGAGGATAAAATCAGAGAGATTAGAGCCCACACAGAGGCATACCGACAGTCTACCTTGCCACGAACAATATATAGCGTCCCCAGTGCTATATTACGAAAAGACTTAAAAAACAGTATTTATAAAGAAGAGACATTTAAAAATTGAATAATATATTTTTATCATGTAGCCGTAAAACAATTTCTCTGTCGAGAAATGCAAGGAAATGCAATGCAAAGAAATAATTCATGACAAAATGATCTAAAGAGACGCTCTTTTGTTAATTTTTTTAGTCGACTTCACTTCTTCACTTGTCTTGATGATGTACAGACGGACATCTTGCGAGTGCTGGCAAATGTAAGCATATTTGTATGAGCATATAACATACTGATTTAATATTATTGTGCACTTTTAATTTGTAAGAGGTGATCCCGATTTCATGTCCGCCTTCCTTGAATTAACCTGCATTCAAGTAATTTACAGTTCAACAATCGCAGCGGCCGATGCAGCCAACGACGCCATTACGTGGCGATATTAACTTATGAAAAATTAGCGGAAGCGGAAAACTCGCCCGCTATTAACATAATATTAATTTTTCTCCACAGCCGCCCGACGTTGCAGAAAATACTTAGCTTTAAGATTCTTATTTTCAGTACCATAGCCGAGACCCAGAGCCAGGACTCCGACTACAATACAATGGTTAACGGAGGTAAGAAAAATACTCTAGCGCGTGTGTGGGCCGCGATTGTAATTAATAACTAAAGATTTCTTGCTTTAAAGTGAACTGACTAGCCTAGGAAATATGAAAAGTTTATTACATTGTTCAACTTATATGCTCATGTTTTAAAAAAGATTCAGCGAGTCTAACATTCATTAACGTAACAAATAATTTGAGATTAATATTGTTAAAAAGGAGAACTTCAGGAAAGCATTTAATCGTAAATCAAAATTAAATGAAATATCATTTTTATTAAGGCCCACCACGTAAGTCGGCAACAATCAAAAAATAATAATAACAATAATATATTAAATTACGACGGCCGACGGACGCGAGAAATACGAGACTGGGAAATGGAAAACCGATAGAGGTACTCAGGGTACCCTCCGCACACACCGTCAAGTGACTTGCGGAGTATGGATGTTGATGTAGCTGTAGACTCGACCGACGCACCCCATTCTCTGCTGCTCGATGCTGGACTTGGAGCTGCACTTCCAAACCAGACAAGAAACTGTAGTGCATTACGAGCCGAGTCTCAGAATTTTCGATCAGATTACCATCGGGTCTACACCAGGAAATCGTCCCGAGACGCTTGACCTAACACCAAGTGTACGTGGGTCCATTGCGACTGCCACACAATACTTAAAATTCTGACAGTCTGACTACAATTCGTCCCTGGTAACCCAATCGCGACCCTTCCATTTTCAAAATGCGAATCCTCATCTTTTCCACGTCTTCCAAATACGTGAATCCTCTTAGTCTGCTCTGTTAAGTGCCTTCGGAAACCATGTGCTTCATGCGAAGCTGCTGCCCATAAGCACAAGCTACCAATGGTAGGGCCTGGACGTTCTTGTGGCTCACGTATTTTGAATGCCTGGTACTGTTTCCCTCCAACAAAAGGGCAGATACTTTTCGACCAGTCCTTCCACTACCCCAGCATCAAACACGCGTCCTCTGGTACGCACCTTGGCGTCACGGTCAGTGTACAACACAAAACATTGCTTCCTAGTTAACATGGGAACACTGGTATGGGAGGAGGCAGTGCATCTCTCAAGTAATAAATGAGTGAATTTTTGAAACACCTGGACTATGGACGTCAAGCCACACCAACTCATTATGGTCACAAAAAAGAAAAAGGTTTTCTTTCACAGGTTAAAAGGGCAATCTCCAGTAGGCTCAGGGATAAAAGGCGTTGTCGGGGCTATCTGTGAAAGCTAAGGAGTGCTGTCTCTTTTGCAGACATCAATTGTTAGCGCCCTGTGCCAACGCGATTGTGCTAAGGCGCAGAAAACCGCTGACGCCGGCCTCTGCACTGTACTGTCTCGTGTCCCGCTAAGGACATGTCCGTACATGTCCGTCCCCCACTGCTAGGGCTCATCTGGCACCTTGCATTTGCAGGGCGATGCGGTGACAGAGACTCTTTGCCCTGTTACCATCCATGCCTGAGCTTGGCCCTTTGCAATTCCTAATTTGCTTGTATAAAGTGGTTGTTTTGATATCTACGCCTTGAGCGGTCCCTGCTCCCAGCACCATCCTTAGCTGCCCTCGAGGAAAAAGTGTTTCGAACTGGAGCACAATTCATTCGCGTCACAATGCAGCATAGAAAACTACGTTATAATAAACACCGATCCTAATCACTATCAGTCCTCCATACTGTTAATTGAATATATCACATTAATGTGACATCAGTGTCCTAATCTGTATATAGACCATAACTGGTTAGCACACTGGACTCGGATTTGGGAGGACGATGATTCAAACCCGCGTCCGGCCATCTGGATTTAGATATTCCATGATTTCCCTAAATCGCTTCAGTCAAATGTCAGGATGGTTCCTTTGTAAGGGCACGGCTGATTTCCTTCCCAATCCTTCTCAAATCTGAGCTTGTGCCCTGTTTGTAATGACCTCATTGCCAATGGGACGTTAAACACTAATCTCTTCCTACTCGACCATAATCGAGATCAATTAGATGAAAGAGAAATGAACCCAAAGGACTAGCCACCTCTCAACTGGATTTTTATTCGTGTGGAGGTCTGTTCTGATCTCGTACGGCAATGCAATGCGCATTTCTATTTTTAATCCTGGCTTCGTTAAATCGATGAAGGCGAATTACAATACGGTTCGTTTGAAAACAACACAGCGAGATCATCTTCTGGTTTTGTTCAGTCCACGCTCTTGCACCGTCGCTGACGACCTCCTCCTTTCCTCTTCAGAATTATGGAGCATCGATAGAAGACATGCAGTCCATGCAGACATAGCAACGTGACATATGACTTGACTCCACTGGCTCGTCGATATAGAGGATTGCACCTATAAATGCACTCTGGAAATCACCATAAATTATACGGCAAAAAGTATTTTTAATGGAGTCTCTTTCCATTTCATTACCGAAATCAGCGTGGAAATAATGACTTCTTCTACAGTCTACACACTTGCTACAGACCGTATTATATCATCATAATATTTACCCGGTAGAAAAATATACATAATTTTGCCCTTCGAATGTAGCTGGAAACGTGGAGTGGAGTGAGTGGTTGTACATCCATTATTGTAGTACTTGATGTATTTTTAATACTACTGCATTTGAGTTGTAGGTAAGTACAACACATATAATAATACAGATTCGTCGTTATAAAACTTATTTTAAAATAAAAGAAATAATGATTCAAATTACACTTTATTTTTCTTTTATACATCTATTGAGAGCATAACATGTAATCGATATGCTCTAAAAATTTGCGAAATTTTCATAAATATGTTTCACGTCAGATTTTATTATTCAGTGTTGGCTTATCACTATCCTGATTGTATAGTGTAGTTAGTTTTATTAAATACATTTTATTTTAAGAAGTATCATAAAATGACGATACTTGATGCCTAAAATAACCACACTTTTTCCAAAACCAACTAGTTTGAAAAGTTATTGATGAAAAAACCTTTCGCTTCTGGAATAGTGTTCTCTAATTTGAATAATTTCGTGAATCCTCAATTCTCAGATTTCTAGTAACCTACACTTGTGCAAAAATTAACGCGATAATTATGATATTATTGCAATTAAAAAGTCTTTGTTTGGAGAACACTCTTGCTGGGAGTGTCTTCGTTTAGGTTTTTACCTGAGAAGGTACTATGCCAGAGTCAGTCTGTGATTAACCTACTCCCTCACAGATACTAGGCCATTTGTCAGCAGATGTTTGTCATTTGCGACACTTGTTTGTGGAAGTTGTGTCACGAACAGATGATATGATGTCAATAAATGGCGAGAAAGGAGAGAAAAATGTGTTTCAGTCATCTTATAACAAAGTTGACGTGAAACAACGGGCGGGTAGCAAGAGAGAAAAATGAGTAAAATATATTTTGTTTGTAATTTATTCTTCCCATCTAAAATTGAGGACTACACCCTCGTATTCCATCAATTTTAACGAGAGCACTTTGTTCTCGGTCTTCCATTCTTATCGTTTGCTCTTAGTGCTTGTACATTTCATATAATAATCTCCTTTCCCTATAGTTTCCTCTTGTTTTTCTCAGAATTTCGAACTTCTTGTACCATTTTACAAATTCGAAGGCTATTTCCAGGTCGACAAACCCTAAGGTCGTCAAATCCTATAAAGGCGGCTTCATTGTCCTTAGTCTTCCCTCCATTATCGCTACTCACATCAGAACTACCTCCCTCGTGCCCTTAACTTTGCGAAAGCCAAACCAATCATCAAGTAAACATATCCTCAATTTTCTTTTACAATCTTCTCATAAACTTGAATGACTGAGTCATTAAGATTCTAGTATCCCATCAATAAATACTAACCTTGCATTTTCTTTCCTTAGGAGTGAACTTCTGACACCGTTCCCCTTCAAGTTTCTACTTGTCGTTACTCTCAGGTATTTGGTTTATACGAATGACGTACGTTGTAGTCCTTTAATCGTACAGTGAAGTACACAACTTACCGTTTCTGTAGACTAGGAGCAATTTGCAACTCTCTGTAACATGCTGGCATTTTTAGTTAATATCTAAGTGAATATTGCTATATACACTCCTGGAAATTGAAATAAGAACACCGTGAATTCATTGTCCCAGGAAGGGGAAACTTTATTGACACATTCCTGGGGTCAGATACATCACATGATCACACTGACAGAACCACAGGCACATAGACACAGGCAACAGAGCATACACAATGTCGGCACTAGTACAGTGTATATCCACCTTTCGCAGCAATGCAGGCTGCTATTCTCCCATGGAGACGATCGTAGAGATGCTGGATGTAGTCCTGTGGAACGGCTTGCCATGCCATTTCCACCTGGCGCCTCAGTTGGACTAGCGTTCGTGCTGGACGTGCAGACCGCGTGAGACGACGCTTCATCCAGTCCCAAACATGCTCAATGGGGGACAGATCCGGAGATCTTGCTGGCCAGGGTAGTTGACTTACACCTTCTAGAGCACGTTGGGTGGCACGGGATACATGCGGACGTGCATTGTCCTGTGGGAACAGCAAGTTCCCTTGCCGGTCTAGGAATGGTAGAACGATGGGTTCGATGACGGTTTGGATGTACCGTGCACTATTCAGTGTCCCCTCGACGATCACCAGTGGTGTACGGCCAGTGTAGGAGATCGCTCCCCACACCATGATGCCGGGTGTTGGCCCTGTGTGCCTCGGTCGTATGCAGTCCTGATTGTGGCGCTCACCTGCACGGCGCCAAACACGCATACGACCATCATTGGCACCAAGGCAGAAGCGACTCTCATCGCTGAAGACGACACGTCTCCATTCGTCCCTCCATTCACGCCTGTCGCGACACCACTGGAGGCGGGCTGCACGATGTTGGGGCGTGAGCGGAAGACGGCCTAACGGTGTGCGGGACCGTAGCCCAGCTTCATGGAGACGGTTGCGAATGGTCCTCGCCGATACCCCAGGAGCAACAGTGTCCCTAATTTGCTGGGAAGTGGCGGTGCGGCCCCCTACGGCACTGCGTAGGATCCTACGGTCTTGGCGTGCATCCGTGCGTCGCTGCGGTCCGGTCCCAGGTCGACGGGCACGTGCACCTTCCGCCGACCACTGGCGACAACATCGATGTACTGTGGAGACCTCACGCCCCACGTGTTGAGCATTTCGGCGGTACGTCCACCGGGCCTCCCGCATGCCCACTATACGCCCTCGCTCAAAGTCCGTCAACTGCACATACGGTTCACGTCCACGCTGTCGCGGCATGCTACCAGTGTTAAAGACTGCGATGGAGCTCCGTATGCCACGGCAAGCTGGCTGACACTGACGGCGGCGGTGCACAAATGCTGCGCAGCTAGCGCCATTCGACGGCCAACACCGCGGTTCCTGGTGTGTCCGCTGTGCCGTGCGTTTGATCATTGCTTGTACAGCCCTCTCGCAGTGTCCGGAGCAAGTATGGTGGGTCTGACACACCGGTGTCAATGTGTTCTTTTTTCCATTTCCTGGAGTGTATTTTGCGTGCTGAAAATTCATACATGTAACTGCATCGTCTCTGAAGTGTTTGAAGCGACTGTTTATGCTATCAGTTAAGTCACTAACGTGTAATATAATTAGCAATGTACGGAGTACAGTTCTTGAGGCATTCCAATTGCAATATTCGTCTCCATGCGATCGTTTAGGATAACTTGCTGCTTAGACCTTCAACAAGTTTCCGTCCCCGTCGTAAACAATTAGATATTCTCTACAAATGTAGTCTCGTTAGTCGTGTGGTGCTAAATAAAAAGCATTTTGGACATTTACGGACATCAAATTTACCCGGTTGTTCCGTGTCAAAGGTCTGTGATAGATGATGGCATTTTTAGCTGCTTTAGCGTCGGTTCATTTAAGTAGTGAAGGGAGACAACAGCAGTTGTTGATGATGGAACCAAGGAATCATTACGGCACAATCCTGGAGTGCTTTAAGCAAATGAATGAAAACATTGATCACAATATCCGAATGATAGGATAGGAATGGATCTGGAAGTAGAAGAGGCAGGGGTGTGGACTGTGCAGGGTAGCAATCGTATGCTGTTTCTGTTCCTCACCACAAGACTAGTGCGGTATGTCTCTAGCTGCAAGGGCTTCATGTTCCTACTATGTTTAGAAAAAACGCTGATTAAAAAAGAAACACGTAATCTTTTCTCGTCGATACTTCTCCTTTCCTCGTGTTTGTCACATAAAGTTCATGGCAAGTCTTCATTCACGCAAATATGCAGTGATGTGATTTCATATCGCCTTAGTTTTTGCGCATTTCTAACCTTCATTTATTTTTTCTTTTCTCTTTCTTCCTCGGATACCTCGGAACATCGGAAAAGCCATCAGAATCTCATCAAACTCTCCTAACATAAAGTTTGCTTTAACTTTGATGAGGCTGCTCTCTGTTTCTTCCTCTGCCACGTAATCTTTCCTTGACGTGCTAACGCACTCGGATACGCACGCACATTCGGGCATAATAGCTGTCGGCATTCATCAGTCAGTATGAACAATTGACAGCGAGTGAATAAAGACAATAATCAGAACTAAAATGGAGAGGTCATTATCTTTTCGTCTTTAACAAAACAAGATCCGCAGAAAACATATTTTACCACGCAGAATTTGAAGGACATTGTGATAGATTCACTTCACAATCTATAAGCTAGCATCTTTTATGAAAGTAACATCTTTATAAAATATGAGATCCTACCTTGCTACTTACATTTTAATTTGGTTATTGCTAAGAGACTGTGACTCCGGTTTCTTATGCCTTGAAATATTGCAGGTACTAATTTACATTAAATCTCAGCTAAATGTGAATAAACACAGTGTTAATGAATTTAAGTTTCCTAATGGCAAGGATGAAATCAGAGCCCTCACTTTAGGCTATAAAGGAACTTCATCTTACATAGACAAATTGTGCAATGGAACTACTTTTCCAAGCGGAAAACTTTGAGCTGTTGTGATAGTGGTATTTATCCTGATGCCTCAGTCTGCATTGGATTATGTCTCGAGGTTCAGTAACAACACAAACATTGATGAATAGCTGATAATTTCATTTAATGAAGCTGCCATCTCTGCTGATGGCTAGGTATTTCCTCAGAACTATAAATGTAATTAAAATGAACGTGGTCTACTTCCATAACGTAGTGCTTGCTTGAACACATGAGGGAATGTGGAACATACGGTAGGTTAATTTGAACAAAGAACATGAGGAGTGATAATAACCTCCTGAAAATACCAAATTATGTTGAACGTAATACAGTGGCTGACATTGGAGTTCAATATAACTTCTACGAATACAACTGAGCAGTCCATCTGTCTCTACATTAGCATGGAAAACGATGCACGAAGCAAAATCACGAAAAATTAGCATTAATCCCTGAAAAATAGCCTTAGAAGTTGAAGAGCAATGAGACACGTCACTTGAAACACTGGATGGCTGTATAAACATTTGATATTTATCCCCACATGTTCTAAACGAGCAGAAACAACAAAGACCTAACTATTCCCACATTAAACACTGCTGCAAAATGTATCGCAGACAGAAATCTAATTCTCCATTTTCTGAAATGCCATGTAATGTACGGTCACGTCAATGCAGTGCTGATGTGCGAAGCCCGCAATAATCTCACCGTAATCTAGAACAAGGTCGAATGAATGGACCCGTTTCACTACCACGAGACAAACCGTCTATACGATTAGTCGGGTATGACGAATGTGCCACTGTGTGTCGGTCATGAAGCCTCGTAGAAAAGAATTCTGCGCCCTAGCTTCCTTACTGATTGGGGAGCAGATGACATTGTTGCAAATCTCCCACAAGGTCAACGTAAACCTCGCTCTCTACCTTCCCTCTCCCTCCCTTATCTAGAGCAACTGGTATAAATGGCAGGAAATTCGAAATGGGAATTGGGCATTGTCCTATTGGCTGAGACATAGAGACAAACCTGCATGCAAGCCAGATTTTCAGAAACCTTATCGACTAATTTATTATCCAACTAGTATAATTTATGACCCACATTTAATGTCTAATTAATATACTTTATGACTCAAAAATTTCTGAAAGCCACCAACCTGCTGGACACGTTACGTGTTGTATGATGTCACATCTGAAAATTAGAGAAAAAAATAGTTTCTATGTAGCAGTATTGTGTTAACAGCCATGATACCGACATTACCAGCGTTATGCTAAGTATAAAATGCAAGATCGTTACTCACTACGGAGGAGAATTTGAAAATAGCGGGAAAATTCAAGATTTGTTGCTTTTTCTAAGGCCAAATTCAAATTTCGGATAGTCCACTTATGTTTGCTAGGCACAAGTTTTAATAATGGTGGGATGTTCTAAAAATTGAAGATACCTCAACGGTTTTATCTTTTAAGACAACGGTCTACTATATTTTACGATCACCCTATCAGACATAAAGCAGGAGCATTTACGCAGTGTCGCAGGAGGCATGATCAGTATTCCAGGATATGACACGAACGATCACCGAAAGCTCTAACATTCACGTCTCATGTGCTATGTGCATTCTTCTTCTTCGGTACTGTTAAACAAATCTCTTCTACTGCAAGCTCTTTGATTTCCATATTTCAACATATGGTAGAATGGACCAAACCTAGAAAAACAACGACCAAGGCACATACCTTAAGAGTTACGAGTACTTGTTAATCTTTGCGACTGTGAAACGCATTCCTTCTGCTGAACAAGTGCTAATAGCCATTAAGGGATGCAATTTAGATCCAGTGCTTACTAGAGTTTTTGTATCGAATCATAGTTCCTGTTATATCTCAGAATATTGACTATTCCTCGCGGGACAGCGGCACAGCATTTCTTCTACTGAACAAGTGCTAATAGTTATGAAGGGATGCAATTTAGATCAAATGCGTACTAGAATTTTTGTATCGAATGATAGTTCCTGTTAAATCCCAGAATATTGACTGTTTCTCGCGGGACAGCTTGTTTACACCGAAATTAACCCAGCAATTGCAAAATGGCTCAAATGGCTCTGAGCACTATGGGACTCAACTGCTGTGGTCATAAGTCCCCTAGAACTTAGAACTACTTAAACCTAACTAACCTAAGGACAGCACACAACACCCAGCCATCACGAGGCAGAGAAAATCCCTGACCCCGCCGGGAATCGAACCCGGGAACCCGGGCATGGGAAGCGAGAACGCTACCGCACGACCACGAGATGCGGGCCAGCAATTGCAGTCACTTTAAAAAAATGTATGTTATGTCAGCTGAGACCAGTGGTGCTTTATCTAATATCTTAACCATTACGCAAAAACCTTACATGTTTCAGAAATCAACGCTAACACCTTTTTCTCCGCTATATAGTTCACGGCAGAGGACGCGGCTGACCACGGGGTGCCCCGATAGCACCTGAATCGGTGGAGACCCCAGCTGTAGACAGCTACCTGCTGTGACAGCTGAAGGCTACATGCCAGTTTGTGGCTGCCCTGGATGAGGAAGGATGTCAGCAGGCGTGGATGGATTTCTGAGAGGTGAGTAATTGATGAAAACAATGGAAAGGAAACGGGATACCAGAGAAATTAGAAGGAAATAACGATTTCCAGCCGCACAGGGCATTCGGTCTATGCAACAGCGAGACTAGAAAATTTGTGACAGGCCGGGACTCGAAGTCAGATGCCCCACTTCTCTGCCCGGCCGCGGTGGCCGAGCGCTTCTAGGCGCTTCAGTCTGGAACCACACGGCTGCTACGGCTGCAGGTTCGTATCCTGTCTCGGGCATGGATGTGTGTGATGTCTTTAGGTTAGTTAGGTTTAAGTACTAAGCTTAAGGGACTGATGACCTCAGCTGTCCCATAGTGCTTAGAGCCATTTTTGAACCCACGTCTCTATAACAGTTGCCTTAACCGCCTCTGCCACCTGGACACGCTTCCGAACTTCTCACTGTCCCGTACTCCGACACACCAGACAGCTTACGAAGCAGCTGGGACATATACACTATATGATGAAAAGTATTCGGGCACCTGGCTGAAAATGACTTATAAGTTCTGGCGCTTTCCATCGGTAATGTTGGAATTCAAAACTGTGTTTACCCACCCTTAGCCTTGATGACAGCTTCCACTCTCGCAGGCACACGTTGAATCAAGCCCTGGAAGGTTTCTTGGAGAATGGCAGCCGTTCTTCACGGAGTGCTGCACTGAGGAGAGGTATCGATGACGGTAGGTGAGGCCTCCCACGAAGTTGCGTTTCAAAACATCCCAAAGGTGTTCAACAGGATACACGTCAGGTATCTGTGCTGGCCAGTCCATTACAGGAATGTTATTGTCGTGTAACCACTCCGCCACAGGCCGTGAGTTATGAACAGGTTCTCGATCTTGTTTAAAGATGCAATCGCCATCGTCGAATTGCTCTTCAACAGTGGGAAGCAAGAAGGTGCTTAAGACATCGATGTAGGCCTGTGCTGTGATAGTGCCACGCAAGACAACAAGGGGCGCAACCCCCTCAATGAAATACACGACCACACCGTAGCACCACTGCCTCCGAATGTTAGTGTTGGCGCGACACACGCTGGCAGATGACGTTCACCAGGCATTCGCATACCCACACCCTGCCATCGGATCGCCACATTGTGTACCATGATTCGTCACTCCGCACGACGTTTATCCACTGTTTACGCAATGTTTACGCTCCTTACAACAAGCTAGGCGTCGTTTGCCATTTACCGGCGTGATGTGTGGCTATGAGCAGCCGCTCGACCATGAAATCCAAATTTTCTCACCTCCCGCCTAATTGTCATAGTACTTGCAGAGGATCCTGATGCAGTTTGGAATTCCTGCGTGATGGTCTGGATAGATGTCTGCCTATTACACATTACGACCCTCTTCAACTGTCGCAGTCTCCGTCAGTCAACAGACGAGGTCGGCCTCTACGCTTTTGTGCTGTACGGGTCCCTTCACGTTTCCACTCCACTGTCACATCGAAAACAGTGGACCTAGGGACGTTTAGGAGTGGGGAAATCTCGCGTACAGACGTATGACAGAAGTGACACCCAATCATCTGACTACGTTCGAAGTCCGCGAGTTCCGCGGAGCGCCCCATTCTTCCCTCTCACGATGTCTAATGACTACTGAGGGATATGGAGTACCTGGGAGTAGGTGGCAGCACAATCCACCTAATATGAAAAACGTATGTTTTCGGGGGTATCCGGATACTTCTGATCACATACTGTACATTCCCTGACCATATTATTAGACACACTTGTTTCTTTTCTCTAAATTCATTTACATCTGGGGATTGGTTTTGTAAACTGGGTCACCAATCGTTGTTTAACATGCTGAATATTATTAAGGAGCTGTTGCTGAAGTAAATAAGCGCATTCGTTGTCGTGCATCATTCCTGTGACACCTGATTGTTGATGAACAGTAGGCAGTTACAGTTTTGAAAACAGCAGGAGATGACATGTTTGAAGCGTGAGTGCATTGTTAACATCTAATGTTGTTTGTTTCATTGTGTATTTGGCTTCTGTAGTATACAATGATAAAGTTAGCCGATTACGGAGTGATTTTAGATAGAATGAGATACGAAAAATGGGTAAAGTAAATGATTGGACACGTTGCAAGATTGCGGAGGCAAAAACACGGAATGACACCAATATGTATTCAAATCGGAAGATTTCTGAAAGATTGGGCATGCGTATCAGAATCATCCGCAACGAGTGCAAAGAAAAACATTGACTTTGGAGAGCAATTAGTACCTAAAAGGAAGAACAGGCATGGCAGTAGACTAATATCTTCTGAGCGCTCTTTGAAAAAGGTGTGTGTGAGAACGAGTTTGTTCATACAGTAGAAATTTAAAATGAAACTGCAACACAGTGATGTTATTGCTTCTGATGGAACTGTAAGACTCAATCTTTCACAGACGAACTTCAAGACTTGTAAGGTTGCCCTAAAGCTAAAATTATCTGCGCTATGACGTTAAAATTTGCTGCATGGCCAGAAGAGCACAATCATTGAGATTTGAACTCATAGAAATCGGTGAGTTATTTGCCTTCATACAGTAATGACAACTTTCTGAGCTCCAGTATAATCCTAAAGCAAATCTTAATGGCTTTTCATTTCGTTTCAGGTTTACTTTAGTGATGAGTCCACGTTTCGAATTTTCGTAAATAAATCTCGAGCTGTACGGAAGTGCCCTAGTGACAAATAAATTTACTGAGTTGAAGGCCAACCTAAAGCAAATCTTAATTTCTTTTTCATTTAGTTTCGTGTTTGTTTTAGTGATGAGTCCACATCTGAAATTTCGGGAAATAGATCTCTGTATAAAGGCACCCTGGTGAAGAGACCCATCCCGACTGTATTGTGCAAACTGAAACATCCCACCAAAGTCATCTACATCTACATGATTACTCTGCTATTCACAATAAAGTGGCTGGCAGAGGATTCAGTGAACCACCTTCAAGCTGTCTCTCTACGGTTCCACTCTCGAACGGCGAGCGGGAAAAACTAGCACTTAAATTTTTATGTGCGAGAGCTGATTTCTCTCATTTTATCGTGTTGATCATTTCTCCCTATGTAGGTGAGTGCCAACAGAAGGTTTTCGCAAACGGAGGAGAAAACTGGTGATTTAAATTTCATAAGAAGATCCCGTCGCAACGAAAAACGCCTTTGTTTTAATGATTGCCACTCCAGTTCACGTATCGTGTCTGTGACAGTATCTCCCCTACCTTCCCTGTTTCGCGATAATACAAAACGAGCTGCCCTTCTTTGTACTTTTACGATGTCATCCGTCCGTCCCACCTGATGCGGATCCCACACTGCACAGCAATACTCCAGAATAGGGCGGCCAAGTGTAGTGTAAGCAGTGTCTTTAGTAGATCTGTTGCACCTTCCAAGTGTTCTGCCAATGAATCGCAGTCTTTGGTTTGCTCTACCCACAGCATTGTCTTTGTGATCGTTCCAACTTAAGCTATTTGTAATTGTAATCCCTAAGTATTTAGTTGAATTTACAGCCTTCAGATTTATGTGACTTATCGCGTAATCGAAATTTAGCGGATTTATTTTAGTACTCACGTAACTTCACACTTTTCTTTATTCAGGGTCAATTAACACTTTTCGCGCTACACACAGATATCTTATCTAAATCATTTTGCAATTCTTTTTGGCCATCTCATTACTTTACAGTACGGTAACTGATAGCATCATCTGGAAATAATCTAAGAGGGCTACTCAGATTGTCTCCTATGTCGTTAATATAGATCAGGAACAATAGACGGCATTTAACACTTCCTTGGTGAACGCCGGATATTACTTAAGTTTTACTCGATGACTTTCCGTCTATTACTACGAACTGTGACCTTTCTGACAGTAAATCACGAACCCAATCGCACATCTAAGGCGATATTCCATATACACTCAGTTTGGTTAGATGACGTATGTGAGGAATGGTGTCGAAAGCCATTTGAAAATCTAACATGGAGTCGATTTGGTATCCCCTGTTCATAGCACTCATTACTTCATGAGTATAAACAGCTAATTGTGTTCCGCAAGAACGATATTTTCGGAATCCGTGCTGAATATGTGTCAATAAATCGTTTTCTTCCAGGTACTTTATAGTGTTCGAATACAGTATATGTTCCAAAAACCCTACTGCAAATCTACGTTATTGATTGGGGCCTGTAATGAAGTGGATTACTCCTATTTCTCTTCTTAGGTATTGGTGTGACTTGAGCAGCTTTCCAGTCTTTAGGTACGGAACTTTCTGTGAGCGAGCGCTTGTATATAATTGTTAAATATCGAGCTATTGCATCTGCATACTCTGAAAGGAACTTGACTGGTATACCATCTGGACCGGAAGCCTTGCTTTATTAAGTGATTTAAGCTGCTTTTCTACACCGAGGATATCTACTTCTATGTTTCTCATCTTCGCTGTTGTTCTTGATTGGAATTCGGTAATATATACTTCGTCTTCTTTGGTGAAGGAGTTTCAGAAAACCGTGTTTAATAACTCTGCTTTGGTGGAACTGTCATCAGCGACTTCACCGTTGTTATCGCACAGTGAAAGTATTGATTG
The DNA here is from genome assembly GCF_023898315.1 of Schistocerca nitens. Taxonomy (NCBI): domain Eukaryota; kingdom Metazoa; phylum Arthropoda; class Insecta; order Orthoptera; family Acrididae; genus Schistocerca; species Schistocerca nitens. Next base: position 64,490,585 of record NC_064617.1, read on the forward strand.
CGTCTTGCCACTGGTGTGCTTTATATGTGATCAGAATATCTTTGAGTTTTCTGCCAGATTCCGAAAACAAAGATTCGATGTGGAAATTATTAAAAGCCTCTCGCATTGAAGCACGCGCTCTATTTCGAACTTCTGCAAAACTTTGCCAATCTTCGGAATTTTGCGTTCTTGCAAATTTGGCATGCTTTCTTCGTTGCTTCTGCAAGAGCGATCTGACCCGTTTTGTGTAACATGGGGGATCATCACCATTATTTATTTGAAACCATTCCACATTTTTTCTACGCTTACGTGATCTGCTCGGAAGGAGTGGAGACTGCCTCTTAAAAAGGCGTGAAGGCGCCCCTTGGCAGCAACCGCACGCTGTGTGACGAAAGCCAACGCCGGACGTGGTGGCCGAGTGGTTCTAGGCGCTTCAGTCCGGAACAGCGCAGCTGCTGCTGTCCCAGGTTCGAATCCTGCTTCAGGCATGGATGTGTGTGATATCCTTAGGTTAGTTAGGTTTAAATAGTTCTAAATTAAGTCCCATAGTGCTCAGAACCATTTGAACCATTGAACGAAAGCCAAAGCAGCCTGGAGCTCTGAGCGAAGGGTCACCAACTCAGTTCGCATTTGTACGCAGCAATCACAGTGAATATTTCTGAACTCGCTCCTGTTTGAAACTCGTAAAGATAAGTAATAAACAAACGGTGTACTCGCCTTATTAGCAGTAGGAACTCGCGGTGCTCTCTCACTGACGAACTAACCGACACTATGCTGTTCCAAGCAAAACAAACGAAAACTTGTACGATACGAGGGTCGATACAACGGTCGATAACAACGGCGGTACCGTACACTACACTGTTTTTAAAGAAATGAAAGGTTGCTCCTAGTAAGCATTCAAACAGGCAAGAAGTTACAAAAATATACTAGTAATTACAAAGGTAACTGAAAAGAAGTCGCTCCTGTCTGAAGCTCGTAGAAATACACTCCAGGAAATTGAAATAAGAACACCGTGAATTCATTTTCCCAGGAAGGGGAAACTTTATTGACACATTCCTGGGGTCAGATACATCACATGATCACACTGACAGAACCACAGGCACATAGGCAACAGAGCATGCACAATGTCGGCACTAGTACAGTGTATATCCACCTTTCGCAGCAATGCAGGCTGCTATTCTCCCATGGAGACGATCGTAGAGATGCTGGATGTAGTCCTGTGGAACGGCTTGCCATGCCATTTCCACCTGGCGCCTCAGTTGGACCAGCGTTCGTGCTGGACGTGCAGACCGCGTGAGACGACGCTTCATCCAGTGCCAAACATGCTCAATGGGGGACAGATCCGGAGATCTTGCTGGCCAGGGTAGTTGACTTACACCTTCTAGAGCACGTTGGGTGGCACGGGATACATGCGGACGTGCATTGTCCTGTTGGAACAGCAAGTTCCCTTGCCGGTCTAGGAATGGTAGAACGATGGGTTCGATGACGGTTTGGATGTACCGTGCACTATTCAGTGTCCCCTCGACGATCACCAGTGGTGTACGGCCAGTGTAGGAGATCGCTCCCCACACCATGATGCCGGGTGTTGGCCCTGTGTGCCTCGGTCGTATGCAGTCCTGATTGTGGCGCTCACCTGCACGGCGCCAAACACGCATACGACCATCATTGGCACCAAGGCAGAAGCGACTCTCATCGCTGAAGACGACACGTCTCCATTCGTCCCTCCATTCACGCCTGTCGCGACACCACTGGAGGCGGGCTGCACGATGTTGGGGCGTGAGCGGAAGACGGCCTAACGGTGTGCGGGACCGTAGCCCAGCTTCATGGAGACGGTTGCGAATGGTCCTCGCCGATACCCCAGGAGCAACAGTGTCCCTAATTTTCTGGGAAGTGGCGGTGCGGTCCCCTACGGCACTGCGTAGGATCCTACGGTCTTGGCGTGCATCCGTGCGTCGCTGCGGTCCGGTCCCAGGTCGACGGGCACGTGCACCTTCCGCCGACCACTGGCGACAACATCGATGTACTGTGGAGACCTCACGCCCCACGTGTTGAGCAATTCGGCGGTACGTCCACCCGGCCTCCCGCATGCCCACTATACGCCCTCGCTCAAAGTCCGACAATTGCACATAGGGTTCACGTCCACGCTGTCGCGGCATGCTACCAGTGTTAACGACTGCGATGGAGCTCCGTATGCCACGGCAAACTGGCTGACACTGACGGCGGCGGTGCACAAATGCTGCGCAGCTAGCGCCATTCGACGGCCAACACCGCGGTTCCTGGTGTGTCCGCTGTGCCGTGCGTTTGATCATTGCTTGTACAGACCACTCGCAGTGTCCGGAGCAAGTATGGTGGGTCTGACACACCGGTGTCAATGTGTTCTTTTTTCCATTTCCAGGAGTGTATATTTTACGATCACCCTATCAGACATAAAGCAGGAGCATTTACGCAGTGTCGCAGGAGGCATGATTAGTATTCCAGGATATGACACGAACGATCACCCAAAGCTCTAACATTCACGTCTCATGTGCTATGTGCATTCTTCTTCTTCGGTACTGTCAAACAAATCTCTTCTACTGCAAGCTCTTTGATTTCCATATTTCAACATATGGTAGAATGGACCAAACCTAGAAAAACAACGACCAAGGCACATACCTTAAGAGTTACGAGTACTTGTTCATCTTTGCGACTGTGAAACGCATTCCTTCTGCTGAACAAGTGCTAATAGCCATTAAGGGATGCAATTTAGATCCAGTGCTTACTAGAGTTTTTGTATCGAATCATAGTTCCTGGTATATCTCAGGATATTGACTATTCCTCGCGGGACAGCGGCACAGCATTTCTTCTACTGAATAAGTGCTAATAGTTATGAAGGGATGCAATTTATATCAAATGTGTACTAGAATTTTTGTATCGAATGATAGTTCCTGTTATATCCCAGAATATTGACTGTTTCTCGCGGGACAGCCTGTTTACACCGAAATTAACCCAGCAATTGCAGTCACTTTAAAAAAATGTATGTTATGTCAGCTGAGACCAGAGGTGCTTTATCTAATATCTTAACCATTACGCAAAAACCTTACATGTTTCAGAAATCAACGCTAACACCTTTTTCTCCGCTATATAGTTCACGGCAGAGGACGCAGCTGACCACGGGGTACTCCGATAGCACCTGAATCGGTGGAGACCCCAGCGGTAGACAGCTACCTGCTGTGACAGCTTAAGGCTACATGCCAGTTTGTGGCTGCCCTGCATGAGGAAGGATGTCAACAGGCGTGGATGGATTTCTGAGAGGTGAGTAATTGATGAAAACAGAATGGAAAGGAAACGGGATGCCAGAGAAATTGGAAGGAAATAACGATTTCCAGCCGCACAGGGCATTCGGTCTATGCAACAGCGAGACTAGAAAATTTGTGACAGGCCGGGACTCGAAGTCAGATGCCCCACTTCTCTGCCCGGCCGCGGTGGCCGAGCGCTTCTAGGCGCTTCAGTCTGGAACCACACGGCTGCTACGGCTGCAGGTTCGTATCCTGTCTCGGGCATGGATGTGTGTGATGTCTTTAGGTTAGTTAGGTTTAAGTACTAAGCTTAAGGGACTGATGACCTCAGCTGTCCCATAGTGCTTAGAGCCATTTTTGAACCCACGTCTCTATAACAGTTGCCTTAACCGCCTCTGCCACCTGGACACGCTTCCGAACTTCTCACTGTCCCGTACTCCGACACACCAGACAGCTTACGAAGCAGCTGGGACATATACACTATATGATGAAAAGTATCCGGGCACCTGGCTGAAAATGACTTACAAGTTCTGGCGCTTTCCATCGGTAATGTTGGAATTCAAAACTGTGTTGACCCACCCTTAGCCTTGATGACAGCTTCCACTCTCGCAGGCACACGTTGAATCAAGCCCTGGTAGGTTTCTTGGAGAATGGCAGCCATTCTTCACGGAGTGCTGCACTGAGGAGAGGTATTGATGACGGTAGGTGAGGCTTCCCACGAAGTTGCGTTCCAAAACATCTCAAAGGTGTTCAACAGGATACACCTCAGGTATCTGTGCTGGCGAGTCCATTACAGGAATGTTATTGTCGTGTAACCACTCCGCCACAGGCCGTGAGTTATGGTGCTCGATCTTGTTTAAAGATGCAATCGCCATCGTCGAATTGCTCTTCAACAGTGGGAAGCAAGAAGGTGCTTAAGACATCGATGTAGGCCTGTGCTGGGATAGTGCCACGCAAAACAACAAGGGGCGCAACCCCCTCAATGAAATACACGACCACACCGTAGCACCACTGCCTCCGAATTTTAGTGTTGGCGCGACACACGCTGGCAGATGACGTTCACCAGGCGTTCGCATACCCACACCCTGCCATCGGATCGCCACATTGTGTACCATGATTCGTCACTCCACACGACGTTTATCCACTGTTTACGCAATGTTTACGCTCCTTACAACAAGCTAGGCGTCGTTTGCCATTTACCGGCGTGATGTGTGGCTATGAGCAGCCGCTCGGCCATGAAATCCAAATTTTCTCACCTCCCGTCTAATTGTCATATTACTTGCAGAGGATCCTGATGCAGTTTGGAATTCCTGTGTGATGGTGTGGATAGATGACTGCCTGTTACACATTACGACCCTCTTCAACTGTCGCGGTCTCCGTCAGTCAACAGACGACGTCGGCCTGTACGCTTTTGTGCTGTACGGGTCCCTTCACGTTTCCACTCCACTGTCACATCGGAAACAGTGGACCCAGGGACGTTTAGGAGTGGGGAAATATCGCGTACAGACGTATGACAGAAGTGACACCCAATCATCTGACCACGTTCGAAGTCCGTGAGTTCCGCGGAGCGCCCCATTCTTCTCTCTCACGATGTCTACTGAGGGATATGGAGTACCTGGGAGTAGGTGGCAGCACAATCCACCTAATATGAAAAACGTATGTTTTCGGGGGTATCCGTATACTTCTGATCACATACTGTACATTCCCTGGCCATATTATTAGGCGCACTTGTTTCTTTTCTCTAAATTCATTTATATCTGGGGATTGGTTTTGTAAACTGGGTCACCAATCGTTGTTTAACATCCTGAATATTATTAAGGAGGATGTAAGATGAACATCAACAAAACCAAAACGAGGATAATGGAATTTAGTCAAATTAAATCGGGTGATGCTGAGGGGATTAGATTAGGAAATGAGACACTTAAAGTAGTAAAGGAGTTTTGCTATTTAGGGAGTAAAATAACTGATGATGGTCAAAGTAGAGAGGATATAAAATGTAGACTGGCAATGGCAAGGAAATCGTTTCTGAAGAAGAGAAATTTGTTAACATCGAGTATAGATTTAAGTGTCAGGAAGTCGTTTCTGAAAGTATTTGTATGGAGTGTAGCCATGTATGGAAGTGAAACATGGACGGTAAATAGTTTGGACAAGAAGAGAATAGAAGCTTTCGAAATGTGGTGCTACAGAAGAATGCTGAAGATAAGGTGGGTAGATCATGTAACTAATGAGGAGATATTGAATAGGATTGGGGAGAAGAGAAGTTTGTGGCACAACTTGACTAGAAGAAGGGATCGGTTGGTAGGACATGTTTTGAGGCATCAAGGAATCACAAATTTAGCGTTGGAGGGCAGCGTGGAGGGTAAAAATCGTAGAGGGAGACCAAGAGATTAATACACTAAGCAGATTCAGAAGGATGTAGGTTGCAGTAAGTACTGGGAGATGATGAAGCTTGCACAGGATAGAGTAGCATGGAGAGCTGCATCAAACCAGTCTCAGGACTGAAGACCACAACAACAACAACATTATTAAGGAGCTGTTGCTGAAGTAAATAAGCGCATTCGTTGTCCTGCATCATTCCTGTGACAGCTGATTGTTGATGAACAGTAGGCAGTTACAGTTTTGAAAACAGCAGGAGATGACATGTTTGAAGCGTGAGTGCATTGTTAACATCTAATGTTGTTTGTTTCCTTGTGTATTTGGCTTCTGTAGTATACAATGATAAAGTTAGCCGATTACGGAGTGACTTTAGATAGAATGATACGAAAAATGGGTATAGTAAATGATTGGACACGTCGCAAGATTGCCGAGGTAAAAACACGGAATGACACCAATATGTATTCAAATCGGAAGGTTTCTGAAAGATTGGGCATACGTATCAGAATCATCCGCAACGAGTGCAAAGAAAAACATTGACTTTGGAGAGGAATTAGAACCTCAAAGGAAAAACAGGCATGGCAGTAGACTAATATCTTCTGAGCGCTCTTTGAAAAACGTTTGTGTGAGAACGAGTTTGTTCATACAGTAGAAATTTAAAATGAAACTGCAACACAGTGATGTTATTGCTTCTGATGGAACTGTAAGACTCAATCTTTCACAGACGAACTTCAAGACTTGTAAGGTTTCCCTAAAGCTAAAATTATCTGCGCTATGACGTTAAAATTTGCTGCATGGCCAGAAGAGCATAATCATTGAGATTTGAACTCATAGAAATCGGTGATTTATTTGCCTTCATACAGTAATGACAACTTTCTGAGCTCAAGTATAATCCTAAAGCAAATCTTAATGGCTTTTCATTTCGTTTCAGGTTTACTTTATTGATGAGTCCACATTTCGAATTTTCGTAAATAAATCTCGAGCTGTACGAAAGTGCCCTAGTGACAAATAAATTTACTGAGTTGAAGGCCAACCTAAAGCAAATCTTAATTTCTTTTTCATTTCGTTTCAGGTTCGTTTTAGCGATGAGACCACATCTGAAATTTTGGGAAATAGATCTCTGTATGAAGGCACCCTGGTGAAGAGAACCATCCCGACTGTATTGTGCAAACTGAAACATCCCACCAAAGCCATCTACATCTACATGATTACTCTGCTATTCACAATAAAGTGGCTGGCAGCGGATTCAATGAACCACCTTCAAGCTGTCTTTCTACGGTTCCACTCTCGAACGGCGAGCGGGGAAAAGTAGCACTTAAATTTTCTGTGCGAGAGCTGATTTCTCTCATTTTATCGTGTTGATCATTTCTCCCTATGTAGGTGAGTGCCAACAGAAGGTTTTCGCAAACGGAGTAGAAAACTGGTGATTTAAATTTCATAAGAAGATCCCGTCGCAACGAAAAACGCCTTTGTTTTAGTGATTGCCACTCCAGTTCACGTATCGTGTCTGTGACAGTATCTCCCCTACCTTCCCTGTTTCGCGATAATACAAAACGAGCTGCCCTTCTTTGTACTTTTACGATGTCATCCATCAGTCCCACCTGATGCGGATCCCACACTGCACAGCAATACTCCAGAATAGGGCGGCCAAGTGTAGTGTAAGCAGTGTCTTTAGTAGATCTGTTGCACCTTCCAAGTGTTCTGCCAACGAATCGCAGTCTTTGGTTAGCTCTATCCACAACATTATCTATGTGATCGTTCCAACTTAAGCTATTTGTAATTGTAATCCCTAAGTATTTAGTTGAATTTACAGCCTTCAGATTTATGTGACTTATCGCGTAATCGAAATTTAGCGGATTTCTTTTAGTACTCACGTAACTTCACACTTTTCTTTATTCAGGATCAATTAACACTTTTCGCACCACACAGAAATCTTATCTAAATCATTTTGCAATTCTTTTTGGCCATCTCATTACTTTACAAGACGGTAACTGATAGCATCATCTGGAAATAATCTAATAGGGCTACTCAGATTGTCTCCTATGTCGTTAATATAGATCAGGAACAATAGACGGCATGTAACACTTTCTTGGTGAACGCCGGATAGTACTTAAGTTTTACTCGATGACTTTCCGTCTACTACTACGAACTGTGACCTTTCTGACAGTAAATCAGGAACCCAATCGCACAATTAAGGCGATATTCCATATACACACAGTTTGGTAAGATGACGTATGTGAGGAATGGTGTCGAAAGCCATTTGAAAATCTAACATGGAGTCGATTTGGTATCCCCTGTTCATAGCACTCATTACTTCATGAGTATAAACAGCTAGTTGTGTTCCGCAAGAACGATATTTTCGGAATCCGTGCTGACTATGTGTCAATAAATCGTTTTCTTCCAGGTACTTTATAGTGTTCGAATACAGTATATGTTCCAAAAACCCTACAGCAAATCTACGTTATTGATTGGAGCCTGTAATGAAGTGGATTACTCCTATTTCTCTTTTTAGGTATTGGTGTGACTTGAGCAGCTTTCCAGTCTTTAGGTACGGAACTTTCTGTGAGCGAGCGCTTGTATATAATTGTTAAATATCGAGCTATTGCATCTGCATACTCTGAAAGGAACTTGACTGGTATACCATCTGGACCGGAAGTCTTGCTTTATTAAGTGATTTAAGCTGCTTTTCTACACCGAGGATATCTACTTCTATGTTTCTCATCTTCGCTGTTGTTCTTGATTGGAATTCGGTAATATTTACTTCGTCTTCTTTGGTGAAGGAGTTTCAGAAAACCGTGTTTAATAACTCTGCTTTGGTGGAACTGTCATCAGCGACTTCACCGTTGTTATCGCACAGTGAAAGTATTGATTGCGTCTTGCCACTGGTGTGCTTTATATGTGATCAGAATATCTTTGAGTTTTCTGCCAGATTCCGAAAACAAACTTTCGATGTGGAAATTATTAAAAGCATCTCGCATTGAAGCACGCGCTATATTTCGAACTTCTGCAAAACTTTGCCAATCTTCGGAATTTTGCGTTCTTGCAAATTTGGCATGCTTTCTTCGTTGCTTCTGCAAGAGCGATCTGACCCGTTTTGTGTAACATGGGGGATCATCACCATTATTTATTTGAAACCATTCCACATTTTTTCTACGCTTACGTGATCTGCTCGGAAGGAGTGGAGACTGCCTCTTAAAAAGGCGTGAAGCCGCCCCTTGGCAGCAACCACACGCTGTGTGACGAAAGCCAACGCCGGACGTGGTGGCCGAGTGGTTCTAGGCGCTTCAGTCCGGAACAGCGCAGCTGCTGCTGTCCCAGGTTCGAATCCTGCTTCAGGCATGGATGTGTGTGATATCCTTAGGTTAGTTAGGTTTAAATAGTTATAAATTAAGTCCCATAGTGCCATTTGAACCATTTGAACGAAAGCCAAAGCAGCCTGGAGCTCTGAGCGAAGGGTCACCAACTCAGTTCGCATTTGTACACAGCAATCACAGTGAATATTTCTGAACTCGCTCCTGTTTGAAACTCGTAAAGATAAGTAATAAACAAACGGTGTACTCGCCTTACTAGCAGTAGGAACTCGCGGTGCTCTCTCACTGACGAACTAACCGACACTATGCTGTTCTAAGCAAAACAAACGAAAAATTGTACGATACGAGGGTCGATACAACGGTCGATAACAATAGCGGCACTATACACTACACTGTTTTTAAAGAAATGAAAGGTTGCTCCTAGTAAGCATTCAAACAGGCAAGAAGTTACAAAAATATACTAGTAATTACAAAGGTAACTGAAAAGAAGTCGCTCGTGTCTGAAGCTCGTAGAAATATGTGTACTCGTCATATTAGCAGCAGGAACTCGCGGTGCTCTCTCACTGACGGGCGAACCACACTGATATGGTCTGAGATGAGTGGCAAAGGCCCTGATGGTCTGTACTTGCTTGAGGCAACAATGCGACTAGTACAAGGAAGTTTGAAATAGGAGGCTACTACCACAAATAAAAGAATGGATCGCTATGTGAGAACGATTTCTGTTTCGGACGGAGCCACATGACACACAACACGATCGGTAGAAACCGTTTCTTATCCTGGACAGAAAATTCGCCAGACATGAACTCAATTGACAATGTTTTGGAGCTAGAGGAAAGGCAAGTGGTTAAGGAAACAATCATTACAAAAATTTGTCTCACTGCAAAAATGTTATTCAGCTCTGGTATTCATCACTCACAGATGCAGGACACTGTAGAAGCCTGTATTAACAGCATGTCAAGGTGAAATGATGCATTATCAGCTGCTAAATGCAGCGTGAGAAAGTATGAGTATTAAGAATTTAGGTGTCGTTTCGTTTATTGGACGCTTTTTTTAAAAAAAAAACAATTAATGTAAAAATTGTGTAGTTTATGAGGAATTAATAATCTATAATATTTAAAGAAATTAAATCACTTACTTTAGACCGACCAAAATAATCTTTGCGACTTCTTGTACTTCCTAGTCTCGTTTTATATTAAAAACGCAAGATGCGTCTGATAATGTGGCTAAGGACTGTACTAATGAATTTGGGGAAAAGGATTGGAAATGACATGGGATGGGAAAGAGATAGTTTTGAAATAACGACTTCCAGCCACATAAGGCATTGTGGGTATGCAACGGCGAGAGTTGAAAATTTGTTTGATAATGGGAGTTAAGCCCGAATGCTCAGCATCTTTAGAACGCTTGTCATAAATGCCTTGTTCATCTAGACACGCATTCCATCAGACGGAAATTCCCAACTTTCCGCTCATCGCGCTGCAATGACTCCGCTCTTTAACCCCTTGCTCGAAGAATTTTGATTCCAACAGGGCTTCCGATGTTGGTTGTGCATCCATACTGTAACTTTTTTATCAGCCGTCGCGTCCACAGAATTGTAAATATGAATGGCGTCTGCAGTGTCAGACATGCCTGAAATATCAGACACAGTTCCTGTCTATATTTCTGAGGGTTGCTGATATAATACACGCCGCTATGGTCTGCAGAACAGACCCGAAATATTTGAAACAGTTAACGCACAACAGAGAATCAGCGATGATAAAGCGGTTACTGCATCGATGATTTCAGCCGAAAATAGAAATATTAAGAAAAAGTTGGAAGATTTTTCTGTTTAGCAAAAGTGACAAAAAACAGATTTCAGAGTACTTGACGGCTCAACACAAAAGTTTTGCCTTAAGTACAGATAGTGTTGAGGATCAGTGGACAAAGTTCAAAACCATCGTAAAATATCCATTCGACGAGTATGTGCCAAGCAAGATCGTAAGAGATGGAAAAGAGCCACCGTGGTACAACAACCGAGTTAGAAAACTGCTTCGGAAGCAAAGGGAACTTCACAGCAAACATAAACGTAACCAAAGGCTTGCAGACAAACAAAAATTAAGCGAAGCGAAATGTAGTGTGAGGAGGGCTATGCGAGAGGCGCTCAATGAATTCGAAAGTAAGGTTCTATGTACTGACTTGGCAGAAAATCCTAAGAAATTTTGGTCTTATGTCAAAGCGGTAGGTGGATCAAAACAAAATGTCCAGACACTCTGTGACCAAAATGGTACTGAAACAGATGATGATACACTAAAGGTTGAAATACAAAATGTCTTTTTCCAAAGCTGTTTCACAGAGGAAGACTGCACTGTAGTTCCTTCTCTAGATTGTCGCAAAGATGATAAAATCGTATATATGGAAATAGATGACAGATGGATAGAGAAACAATTAAAATTGCACAAAGGAGGGAAGGCCGCTGGACCTGATGGGATACCAATTCGATTTTACACAGAGTACGTGAAGGAACTAGCCCCCCTTCTTGCAGCGGTGTACCGTAGGTCTCTAGAAGAGCGTAGCGTTCCAAAGGATTGGAAAAGGGCACAGGTCATCCTCGTTTTCAAGAAGGGACGTCGAACAGATGTGCAGAACTATAGACCTATATCTCTAACGTCGATCAGTTGTAGAATTTTGGAACACGCATTATGTTCGAGTATAACGACTTTTCAGGAGACTAGAAATCTACTCTGTAGGAATCAGCATGGGCTTCGAAAAAGACGATCGTGTGAAACCCAGCTCGCGCTATTCGTCTACGAGACTCAGAGGGCCATAGACACAGGTTCAGAGGTAGATGCCATGTTTCTTGCCTTCCGCAAAGAGTTTGATACAGTTCCTCACAGTCGTTTAATGAACAAAGGAAGAGCATATGGAGTATCAGACCAATTGTGTGATTGGATTGAAGAGTTCCTAGATAACACCATGTCATTCTCAATGGAGAGAAATCTTCCGAAGTGATTTCAGGTGTGCCGCAGGGGAGTGTCATAGGACCGTGGCTATTCACAATATACATAAATGACCTTGTGGATGACATCGGAAGTTCACTGAGGCTTTTTGCAGATGATGCTGTGGTGTATCGAGATGCTGTAACAAGGGAACATTGTACTGAAATGCAGGAGGATCTGCAGCGAATTGACGCATGGTGCAGGGAATGGCAATTCAATCTCAATGTAGATAAGTGTAATGTGCTGCAAATACATAGAAATAAATATCCTTTATCATTTAGCGACAATATAGCAGGTCAGCAACTGGAAGCAGTTAATTCAATAAATTATCTGGGGGTAGGCATTAGGAGTGATTTAAGCTGGAATGATCATATAAAGTTGATCGTCGGTAAAGCAGATGCCAGACTGAGATTCACTGGAAGAACCCTAAAGAAATGCAATCCGAAAACAAAGGAAGTGGGTTACAGTACACTTGTTCGCCCACTGCTTGAATATTGCTCACCACTGGGGGATCCGTACCAGATAGAGTTGATAGAAGAGATAGAAGAAATCCGATGGAGAACAGCGCGCTTCGTTACAGGATCATTTAGTAATCGCGAAAGTGTTACGGAGGTGATTGACAAACTCCAGTGGAAGACTCTGCAGGAGAGACGCTCAGTAGCTCGGTGCGGACACTTGACGAAGTTTCGAGAACATACCTTCACCGAGGAGTCGAGCAGTATATTGCTCCCTCCTACGTATATCTCGCGAAGAGACCATGAGGATAAAATCAGAGAGATTAGAGCCCTCACAGAGGCATATCGACAATCTTTCTTTCCACGAGCAATACGATACTTTAATAGAAGCGAGAACCGATAGAGGTGCTCAAAGTACCCTCCACCACACACCGACAGGTGGCTTGCGGAGTATGGATGTAGATGTAGATGTAGATGCCAGCCCTCAGTGGCACTTCCTTAAGCAGTTCGCCAACGCCCCCCCCCCCTCTCCCCCTCCAACCGCTCCCGGCCACCCACCCGCTCTCCCTGCGCCACCGCTTAGCTGCATATTCGATAATCATTAAGAGGCATGGAATATTACACTACACCTACACGCAGCAACACGCTTAAACTGCGCAGAGGAGCATTCTGTTTACAGTTGATCGAGCCGTGTTATGTTGATCTAGTCTGGCCGTATTAGCGGGCTCTGTTGTTACCGCCCTGCCGTACATGATTCTTCCCTGAGTTGTGGATTTGTAGATTCTGATAAGTTTGGATGCACCTTAGTGTGGTTTGTATCGCTTATATAATCTATTTGAGCCTGCCCACCTCAGTGTTCGTTGAGCGCCCTGTGTTTCTTCCTTGAAATGTAAGTTAGTTTTCATCCGCAGGTGTGACGATTGTGGTTATAATACTCCTTGGCAAATGATGACTAGCATTATTTCTGTCACCGTCTGTACAAGCGGTGGGAATGTGACAGCATTCGCAAGGGCTTCTGGTGATGTTATGGATTTTTATGATTCAACATTTCGCGGCCCTGTCAGCGACTGTATAAATATTAATTTTTGTTTTAATAATGAACAGCCTCAGTTGCACCGTTTACCTAGAATTTACCTAGTTTTCAGTCGGGATAACCCAACCTTCTTCAGAATAACAGTATCTATCGTTTGTCCATAGTGGACATCGTTAAGCTAAAACTACAAACGATAATTTATGGATTTGTGCAACTGAGGCTGTTGATTATTAAAATTAACATTTATGATTAATGTGCTTTGTTAGTTATATTTTGGATTGATCTGGCCATATCCATTAGTGTACTGGGTGCACTGCCGGAGAGCTGTGAAGTTTTCTATTTTGCCACCCTTGGATGTTGCGAGACGAGATTCTTCACCTGGTTTTGTAGCCTGATTGGGTCTGCAGCCTGTCTTGTACTGGTGTCTAACCATTATATCATTAATAGAACCCGGATTCCAACCCGGAAAGGGACTTCAAAATTGTTATTTAAAATCTATTTAAACACTGTTTGTCTGGTTGAGTTAACATCCTCATTCCCAGTTATCGCAAGTGTTTAAACTGCATTTTTCTCGAAATTCTTACTTTAAATGCCATTCGTCGGCTGTTGCTTGTTCAGGCAGCTATTTGCTGAAAGTGTGTTATTGTACTAATTGAAGTGTTGGTATGTCTAGGCATATTCTTGTCGCATGTTGCTTATTTTACGAGCGCCCAGCAGTTGCCTGGTGGGTCACCTACTGTTTCTACAATTTATGCCCGGCCTGACAAGGTTGAGCATACCGGCGGCACGATATCACTGGCCGGCACTTGGGACTCGCCGCTGCCGTTACAGGCTGTGTGAAGTTCCTCTACAGCACGGAGACTGCTGCTAAGGTTCTTTTTCCGTGGCTCCCAAGGGCCTAAATCTTTTCAGATTTCGTGTATTTTTGTCTTATCACTAGGATCTCATTTTAGGCGCGATGCCCTTTCTATATCAAGTTTTCCCTAGTCAGCTAGGCCAATTTCTGGCCTTGGTGTCGCTTAAGGGGAGTTAAAAAGTAATTTTTTTTCCTATTTTTGGATTTTTATCTCATTATAAAATTTGCAAATTTTTCGAATAAAATGATATACGAGGGCAGTTCAATAAGTAATGCAACACATTTTTTTTTCTCGGCCAATTTTGGTTGAAAAAACCGGAAATTGCTTGTGGAATATTTTCAAACATTCCCGCTTCGTCTCGTATAGTTTCGTTGACTTCCGACAGGTGGCAGCGCTGTACGGAGCTGTTAAAATGGCGTCTGTAACGGATGTGCGTTGCAAACAACGGGCAGTGATCGAGTTTCTTTTGGCGGAAAACCAGGGCATCTCAGATATTCATAGGCGCTTGCAGAATGTCTACGGTGATCTGGCAGTGGACAACAGCACGGTGAGTCGTTGGGCAAAGCGTGTGTCATCATCGCCGCAAGGTCAAGCAAGACTGTCTGATCTCCCGCGTGCGGGCCGGCCGTGCACAGCTGTGACTCCTGCAATGGCGGAGCGTGCGAACACACTCGTTCGAGATGATGGACGGATCACCATCAAACAACTCAGTGCTCAACTTGACATCTCTGTTGGTAGTGCTGTCACAATTGTTCACCAGTTGGGATATTCAAAGGTTTGTTCCCGCTGCGTCCCTCGTTGTCTAACCGAACACCATAAAGAGCAAAGGAGAACCATCTGTGTGGAATTGCTTGCTCGTCATGTGGCTGAGGGTGACAATTTCTTGTCAAAGATTGTTACAGGCGATGAAACATGGGTTCATCACTTCGAACCTGAAACAAAACGGCAATCAATGGAGTGGCGCCATACCCACTCCCCTACCAAGAAAAAGTTTAAAGCCATACCCTCAGCCGGTAAAGTCATGGTTACAGTCTTCTGGGACGCTGAAGGGGTTATTCTGTTCGATGTCCTTCCCCATGGTCAAACGATCAACTCTGAAGTGTATTGTGCTACTCTTCAGAAATTGAAGAAACGACTTCAGCGTGTTCGTAGGCACAAAAATCAGAACGAACTTCTCCTTCTTCATGACAACGCAAGACCTCACACAAGTCTTCGCACCTGAGAGGAGCTCACAAAACTTCAGTGGACTGTTCTTCCTCATGCACCCTACAGCCCCGATCTCGCACCGTCGGATTTCCATATGTTTGGCCCAATGAAGGACGCAATCCGGGGGAGGCACTACACGGATGATGAAGAAGTTATTGATGCAGTACGACGTTGGCTCCGACATCGACCAGTGGAATGGTACCGTGCAGGCATACAGGCCCTCATTTCAAGGTGGCGTAAGGCCGTAGCATTGAATGGAGATTACGTTGAAAAATAGTGCTGTGTAGCTAAAAGATTGGGGAATAACCTGGTGTATTTCAATGCTGAATAAAACAACCTCTGTTTCAGAAAAAAATGTGTTGCATTACTTATTGAACTGCCCTCGTATGTATGACCATACAACACGTTATTTTACCCTTATAACACAGCAATCCAAAGCCTTCTATATAAAAGATTACCGATTTTATTAGATATTGAAGTAATGCACATAAACATTTTAAAATTTTACTCCGATGTAAACTGGAATGTGTTGGCCATGTCCAGAAGAGGATGGGCATCAGGTCAAGGAATTTGAAGCAAACTTTGAGAGACAAGAAACTTTCTGATGGTAAAACCATAAAAGGTAGGCTGACAGACAAAATGATTGATGAACCACAGCAGTGTTATGAGGTGGTCATTAAAAATAATACTGAAGATTTGTTGAAAATGAAGCAAGCAGTATGGACTACCTTCTTCCACAGACTGTCAACTGATGAAAACCAGTACACCACCTTTGCCTTCCTAGACCTGATTTATGGTGCAATTTCCACAATGTCGAGTAGTCAAACAGTTCATATACCCATAAACATTCCATCCTAGCAGCAATCAGGGTTATCATAAAACCCAATTAGGGAGACCTGTAAAATCTGAATTACTGAAGTGTCTGGATTATCAGTCTCAAAATCCCAATGAGTCGTTCAATAATGTTATATTGACTCGATAACCAAAATATGTTTTCGTTGGAATGAAGGTACCAACTTGGGGAGTCAATGATGCCGTTATTGCTTTTAATTATGGCAACATTGGTAGGGTGAAAGTACTACAGCATATGGCAATTAATCCTGGAGCAAACTGTGTCAGAGAACTTGAACGGATGGACAAGGTTCGCATTGATAAAGCAGAGTATGCAGCACAATTGGCCACTAAGCAGTCCAGAAATAAGGAAAGAACAAACAACTTGGAAAAACATCAAGAGGATGACATACAGTATGGTGCAGGCTGCTTCGGAGTGACTAAAAATAAAAAATTAAGCATATATTTAGTTACAGTCTTTAGAAACTTTAGAAGCAGTTCCTGAAAATTTACATTTTCTGTTGCATTTTTCCATAAATCTCAGAAAGCACTTCGAGTAGATTATTCAAATATTCAGGAAGCAATAACATACATATCCTGAGTCTACTGAACTAAAAGAAGAACATAATGTTATGGATAATTAAAGTTATTTAAGATAATGTACAAAAAAGTATTCAAACTTTTAACTGTGTAATTAAAAAGTTGTATTTCCGATAGCAATGGCTGAAGTGCAATTATTGTAGTTCAGTAGACTCAGAACATGCAGTTTAATGTCCTGTAAAAGTTTCACGTCAATGGCTACAGTGTTTCCTGAAATACATGGAAGCCAAGTCAGTAAATTTAACATTGTCGGGATAGGGCGTTCCAACTCCTCTTAAATTCGTCAGTTTTCTCAAAAGACTGCTAAATTTTGATGTGTAATTTAAAACGATTCTGTTAGGTTGGACATTTAAATTTGTTTAAACATTTTACTTGTTACTAAATTTGTGCTAGTCGTTGTTACATTTGATCTTCAAAAATCTTGCTCTGTAATTAAAACCATTCTCTTCGCTTGGGACATTTAAATTTGTTTAAACGTTTTACCTGTTACTAAATTTGTGCAAATCGTTGATATATCTGACCTCCAAAAATTTTGCTTAAATTTTTCAGGTTAGTTAAAGGGCCACGTTAAATCTTGGGTCCTTAACTTATAACCGTTGTGTTAGCCTGGTACAATTTCGGTATTGTTGTTAAATTGTTAAAGCCATGCTGCTCCTCTGAATTCAAAGCATTCCACCCATTGTTCTAAGAGCTGGTGATTTCTAAAAGATTATTTCATTATGTTTTAGTGCTATTATTGTATTTTAAAACAAACTGTTTAAGAAATGCGAATCACTTGGCAAATAATGAGTTATATCATAATCTAGGGCCTAGGCCTACCATGAGTCTCTATACTCTGGCCTGCTGACGCTCAGGAACACATTTAAGTTCATATAAAACTCGTTCAAGTTGCATGGTGTTAATGTCCTGTAAAAGTTTCACGTCAATGACTACAGTGTTTCCTGAAATACATGGAAGCCAAGCCAGTAAATTTAACATTGTCGGGATAGGGCGTTCCAACTCCTCTTAAATACGTCAGTATTGCTTACTGCTCCGAGTCCACCTGTTGACAAGAATGGGATTTAGTTTTGAAATGAAGTAAATCAACGTAATGCCATTTATAACGCTGAGATGAGAAACCAGCCTATGATCTGCAAATGCTACATCTACATGGGACTACTCTGCAATTCAAATTTAAGTGCTTGGCAGAGGGTTCATCGAACCACAATCATACTATCTCTCTACCGTTCCACTCCCGAACAGCGCGCGGGAACAACGAACACCTAAACCTTTCTGTTCGAGCGCTGATTTCTCTTATTTTATTTTGATGATCATTCCTACCTATGTAGGTTGGGCTCAACAAAATATTTTCGCATTCGGAAGAGAAAGTTGGTGACTGAAATTTCGTAAATAGATCTCGCCGCGACGAAAAACGTCTTTGCTTTAATGACTTCCTACCCAACTCGCGTATCATATCTGACACACTCTCTCCCCTATTACGTGATAATACAAAACGAGCTGCCCTTTTTTGCGCCCTTTCGATGTCCTCCGTCAATCCCACCTGGTAAGGATCCCACACCGCGCAGAAATATTCTAACAGAGGACGAACGAGTGTAGTGTAAGCTGTCTCTTTAGTGGACTTGTTGCATCTTCTAAGTGTCCTGCCAATGAAACGCAACCTTTGGCTCGCCTTCCCGACAATATTATCTATGTGGTCTTTCCAACTGAAGTTGTTCGTAATTTTAACACCCAGGTACTTAGTTGAATTGACAGCCTTGAGAATTGTACTATTTATCGAGTAATCGAATTCTAACGGATTTCTTTTGGAACTCACGTGGATCACCTCACATTTTTCGTTTTTTAGCATCAACTGCCACCTGCCACACTATACAGCACTCTTTTCTAAATCGCTTTGCAGCTGGTCTTCGGATGACCTTACTGGACGGTACATTACAGCATCATCTGCGAACAACCTAAGAGAACTGCTCAGATTGTCACCCAGGTCATTTA
The DNA here is from genome assembly GCF_023898315.1 of Schistocerca nitens. Classification (NCBI taxonomy): domain Eukaryota; kingdom Metazoa; phylum Arthropoda; class Insecta; order Orthoptera; family Acrididae; genus Schistocerca; species Schistocerca nitens. The sequence goes on from NC_064617.1 coordinate 64,509,466, forward strand.
TATAGATCAAGAACAGTAGAGGTCCCAGTACGCTTCCCTGGGGAACACCTGATATCACTTCAGTTTTACTCGATGATTTGCCGTTTATTACTACGAACTGCGACCTTCCTGACAGGAAATCACGAATCCAGTCGCACAACTGAGACGATACCCCATAGGCCCGCAGTTTGATTAGAAGTCGCTTGTGAGGAACGGTGTCAAAAGCTTTCCGGAAATCCAGAAACACGGAATCAACCTGAGATCCCCTGTCGATAGCGGCCATTAGTGCGTGCTAATGTCAGAAAATATTCTGAAATGCGTTTGTGTAACTATAAAACAAATGTTGCTACACATTCAACTATGAAGCTTCAACCACTTTTCAGTATTACGCAGTTATCGATTTCCATCAACCAAATCACACAAAACACACATGTAGATCACTATACATGGGAGACTTCTAGGGTTTTTGGCAGGGTAACAAATGAGAAACAAATATTCTCATGCAAGTACGTTTATCAATTTTTTCATACACATATACACACAGAAAACAATAATTTAATTATTTTTCTTCGACATAGTTTCAATAGGATCTAGCTTAATTTTTAACTTATAATTTAAATTTGGATCTTTTTCCAACCAGTAATTTAATTATATGAAGAATGTATATTCTCCACTTCTAATAAGTATCTAATTTTTTCCTGCAAAATATATTTTATGGCTTTAACAATTATCTCAGTTCCGTCTTGCAAATTTTCCTGTTGTTAGCATTTAGGGATTTTAATATCTCGCTTTATCTCCTGCATGACACTATTGTTAAAGCATTCCACCTCTTCCTCACTGTACACTACCAGCTCGTCCCCTCCACATTCTTTCAGAACTTCCATACAGAAGTTTGGGTTAACAAATTTTGCAAACGAACACCAATCCAATGTAGTTATACACCCTGTTTTAAACTCAATAAATTGTTGTTATGTTCCTAGCTGTACAATGTTTAGCCCACCACATTTAGATACAATGTATTCATCCTTTTTAATTTGATCCAAGCGGGCGGGAATGTATGTGTTTGAACAGATTTTTCGTGTATTCTTCAATACTGCAAACGTCCATGGATCACAGATTTCTGCAAGTTATCCAACATGTTACCACTTTCCACCGTTGTGTAAATTTGGAAGTCTGTGTATAGGGTGCGAGCTACTGAGGGATGTCAGCTAATGACTAACTTACAGAACAGCAGATACGTGGTGTTTAATAGAGATCTGTTGTGTTTCTACTGTGGCGATAAAAATACCCTCAAGCTGAATGGCGTACAAGTAAACTTTCCAGACTATTAACACCAAGAAAAGATTATAAACTATGCTCCGTCTGCCTATAGTCTTAATTATTCACCTGTATGCTATGTTAGGTTTTTAACACAGACTCCACCAACATGATGTAAGTATTATACGGAAGTGCTTTATTAAAGCAGGAGAAACATGTCTTTCTCAGTCTAAAACACTGTACTGCGCAGTACCATTTAATACAAATACTGCCAAATTAGGACTGGTTCCCAAAAACAAAATTATTCCTCAGGAATTACGGAAAGAGCAATCTTACCATGACTGGGTAATAGAACATATCAGCATTTGCTGTAAATGGCAGTGATAAGCGGTGACTTATTGGAGTATTCACAGAAGTTAGTGGATTCGTGGAAGTTTACTATATTAATGGCTGCATGAAAAGTCGGTTTACAAACATCCATTCCCATTTGCGTCGGGTTAAAAAGGGTGGTTACGTTGTAGTTGAACGTGATGGAGTGGGCGCTGCACATCCAGCAACAGAACAGCTATTTTCAGAGTTTAAAACTGATGACATAACTACGTTTAATGGGGATTGCTTTGCAAATGTTGTAAACTCGAAGCTCTGTCCGAAAGTTTTGCCAGAACGTGCTGCAGAAGAGTTTTCAGCATACACTCAGGAAGATGCGGAATGCTTTGAAATTGAGCTATGCAGGGCATAAAAAGCAAAGTAAAAACTTCCGAATGCTCTTGGCTTGAAGGGTTGCAACAAGAAACAAAGCTAATAGTTAAAGCCACAAAAGAGATAGTTTCACGCCAAAAAATTGGGTACATATGGGAATTCGAGAACGTAACTTCTTTGTACTTCTCAAATTATTGGTTGGCGAAAGAATTAGATTTTTCTAACACGGATTTAAATTATAAGTTAAAATTAAAGTTGGATGTTATTAAATCAACACTAGACAAAAATAAAGAAAGAAATGTTTTCTGTGTGTAAATTTGTATACAAAAATTAGTAAAAGCTTTTGCAGCACAAGAATAGGGTAGGTGGCGGTAAACGTACACGTTGGGCAAGAGTACAAATCAAGTTTTCAGATCCTTAAAGCAAAAGTTCACCACTTTCCCACCAGGCAGAACATATGTCATCACCCCCTCAGTTCCGTTCAGGAACCACGTGTTAGCTGGAAGCTTATAACTGAAGAAAATACGGGAAGTCACTTTCAAACGATTTTGACGAACAATTTGTATGGTTTTGATTGAGTTTTAGGTGGACCTAGGCCGGCAGGAGTGTCCGAGCGTTTGTAGGCACTACAGTCTGGAACCGCGCGACCGCTACGGTCGCAGGTTCGAATCCTGCCTCGGGCATGGATGTGTGTGATGTCCTTAGGTTAGTTTGTTTTAAGTAGTTCTAAGTTCTAGGGGAGTGATGACCTCGGAAGTTAAGTCCCATAGTGCTCAGAGCCATTTGAACCATTTGAAGGTGGACCTAAATCTATTTAAAAATTAGACAAACTTGGGTAGTGGAACTGGCCGCTATAAAATTCCATTATCTCCTCCTTTCCATTATCCTCTTTGATCTCCACAATTTTAGTTTTTTGTGTTATCTGTAGACTGCCGAAAAATAAAATAGCAGAACGGGGTTAAACTCCGCAGGTCCACTGGGCTATACATTCGCAGGGTGTACTTTTACACCATCAAGAAACTATTTCCGAACTTTTATCCCGTTCCCTGTACTTCGACTTTTCTCATCCCTTTTATCATATCTAAGCATTTTTGTTCCCTTTATTTACTGTAGACACCTCATTATTCACCTCAATTTAAATTAAATTCTCTTTTCCGTCGTTTTCCTATCTTTTGGTACTGTTCTTTCCAAACAAGCTTACCTCTCATACATAATTCGAATACAATCATTCCTTCCATAGTAACATTTTTGCCTGAAACCTACCGAAAACATCAACTCGACAGCCATTAACAGAGCAGCTCTACCGTCAAGCTCTTGGCCTCAATGGAAATGGGAGCTCACCATGGCAAGCATCCAAAGCTGCGTTGACGGAGGTTGCATTAAGATAACGTCTTAAGACCGCCAAAGCTAATGAGCACGTCGGCCAATTCACAAAAACTTTTACATTGGTGGAAGGGGAAGCAATAGAGCAGCACTCAATTTCCCTCGCTAAACTTGCCGAAAAATAATAAGCTCCTGATTTGTTTTTCCATGAATTCTTTTCATGTTTTTCAGTTTGCTGGAAAAACATGTATTGTGAATTGTTGCTGCAGACCCACATACCTCTACCCAACAGCATAGGGTAAGAGTACACAAAATTACTTTTTAGGAAAACTTTTTTTACTGATCTGTATCAACACCATACGCCATAAGCCACCTAATGGTGTGTGGCGGAGGGTACTTTTTATACTACTAAAACTGAGCCTCTGTATTTTCTCTAATTTCTCGAATTTTCTCCTCGTGGTCACTACGTGACCCGTATGTGGGGGGGGGGGAATAATATGTTGTCCGACTCTTCTCGCAAAGTGCTCTCTCAAAATTTCAGTAGTAAATCTCTTCGCGATGCACACCGCCTCTCTTGTAATTCCTGCCAATGGAGTCGCTTGAGCATCTCCGTAACGCTCTCGCGCCAGAAAACCGATCCCGTGACGAAACGTGGCTCTCTTCGTTGGATCCTCTCTATCTCTTCTCTCGGTCCTGTTTGGTAGAGATCCCAGAATACTCAAGAATCCGTCGAACAGTTGCCTTATAAGCCACTTCCTTCGTCGATGAGTTACATTTCCTTAAGATTCTTCCTATGAATCTGAGTTTGGCATCTGATTTCCCCACTATTTGTTTTATGTGGTCATTCAACTTAACTTCGCTCTGGACAGTTACCCCCAAATATTTTACGGTAGATACTGTTTCCAGCGGTTTGTCACCAACAGTGTAGCTATGTAGTAGTGGATTTCTTTTGCTATTTATCCTCAATATGTTACATTTATTTGCGTTCCGTGTCAGCTGCAAGAGCCTGCACCATACATCAATTCTCTTGAGGCCATTGTGCAAATCTTTACAGTTTTATGTTTTGCTACTTTCTTAGGAACAACCGCATCCTCTGCGAATAGCCTTAGAGAGCATCCGACAAATTCTATTAGATTATTATAAAGGTCTTAACACAATTCCTTGGCGTACTCGGGAAATTAGGTTTACATCTATCTATTTTGTTGCTTTAACAGCGACGTGTTGAGTTCTGTATGCAAGAAAGTTTTGAATCCAGTCGCAAATCTGTTCTGTAAGCCAATATTTTTTTTCACTAACCGTCACAGCGGAACACTGTCAAATGCCATCATGAACTCAAGGAACACGGCATCAACCTGAGCGCCGTTGTCTACGGCTCTGTGCATCTCATGGAGGAGCTGAGTTTCGCAAAATCTCTGGTTGCAGAATCCATATTGATTTTTACATCGGAGATATTCAGTCTCCAAAAATGTCGCGGAGGTCGTATTACGTTCTTCAGCGGTGAAACAATTTCGGAATACCGCATTCAGTATATCGCCCTTCGCTCTGTTATGTTTCGTTTCGGTGCCAGTATGGTAACTGAGTGAATGAATAGATCATTTTCCCGACATACCTATTTCCCATACGACCAAAACATCTCAGGGTTTTTACTCAGTTCGGTTCTTTCAAAGGTACTGAACGCTTCTCTCATTGCTCTCCTTACGCTCTCTTTCGCTTCGTTCAGCTTTAGTTTGTCAGCTAGTCTTCACTTCTCTTCATTCTTAGACGAAGTTCTCTTTGTTTACGTAGCAATTTTCAGACACGGCTATTAAACCATCGTGGATCTTTTCCATACATTAAGACCTTACGCAGAACATACTTGTCTAGAGTATACTGCACGATGTCTTTGAATTTTTTCTGTTCGTTTTCCACATCTTCGTCCTCATCACCGAATATTCTAAAGCTGACTTCTCAGATACTTTGAAATTTGTATGCTGTCACTCTGGCTAAGCAAAAATATCTACCTCTCTTTTTTAACATTCTTTGTCAGACCCGTTGTCGTAGATGAAAACCTTATGATCACTGATTCATTCCTCCACGTCAAGGTCAGGTCTGTTTGTTGCCGCCGGCCGGGGTGGCCGAGCGGTTCTAGGCGCTACAGTCTGGAGCCGCGCGCGGTCGCAGGTTCGAATCCTGCCTCGGGCATGGATGTGTGTGATGTCCTTAGGTTAGTTAGGTTTAAGTAGCTCTAAGTTCTAGGGGACTGATGACCTCAGAAGTTAAGTCCCATAGTGCTCAGAGTAAGTCATTACCCTCACGAGTTGTTCTTTAAGTATCTGCACGAAGCAAATTTATGACAAGACATCCAGAACAATCTTACAAATCCTTGTCTCTGACAGCAGTTTCTTAGCATGACGCTCACAATCTCTATCTGGCAAGATGAAGTCACCCCGTAATACAAATGCAAGATCAGGAAACTTATCAACTATATTCTGCGAGTTCTGTCTGAAGTGATCTAAGACTAGGGCTTCTGACCCAGGCAGTCTATAAAAGCATCCGGATACCAATTTTTACCGATGTTCGATACTCAACTTCCCACAGATTAATTTGTAAGCGAAATCCGTGATAACGTCGCTAGATTTTATCGAATTCTTTACTGCAATAAACACCCCGCCGTCATCGCGACTAACCTATCCTTAGCATAAATATTCTAATCTAAACTTAGGATCTCGTTGTCATTGAAGGCCGGTTTCAACCAATTTTCTGTTCCTAATACTATCTGTGCGCTATAATATTCAGTAAGCGATATTAGTTCTGGGTCCTTCTCTTGGATGCTCCTGCAGTTAGCTGTTCTGTCTCTGACGTGCGTCGACTAACGTACTCTACACTGTGACTTATTTATCTGGCCAGTCGACTTTCATCCCAAGGGAGGCTAACCTAAAAAGGCCCCATGTGCACGCCTCACGTACTCTACTACCCTAGTAGCCGTTTCCTGCGTGTAGTGCATGCCTACTGTTGTGGCGTAACAAGCTAGTCACGCCACACTGAGGAGGAAGCCGAAACGCACGCGTACACACACGCCGACTGGCGTCAAGTCTGGAACAGGATAAGTTATGACTGCTATAAAGAAAATACGTATCTTTGGAATATACTTAACTTTTAATCAATCCTTGTGATACATCTCTCTTGACTATACAAATGAGACTCGTAAGATACATGCACTGTGACAATTGGCGTCTTGCTAAGTCGTAGCCATTAACTTAGCTGAAGGCTATTCTGTCTCTCGGCAAATTAGAGCAAAGGCTTCGTCAGTATAGTCGCTAGCAACGTCGTCGTACAACTGGACCGAGTTCTCGTACGTCTCTCGAGACCTGCCGTGTGGTGGCGCTCGGTCTGCGATCACACAGTGGCAACACGTGGGTCCGACATGTACTAATGGACCGCGGCCGATTTAAGCTACCACCTAGCAAGTGTGGTGTCTGGCAGTGACACCACACCTACAATTCTGCTCCCGATATGGGAGGGTCTGAAATTAGCACCCGATACTGTCGGAGAGTCGCCCGAGCCTCTGATTTAGACCTTTCACTCTGCGCCAAACCAGAGAGCCGCTATCAACGCTGGGCACGATGCCACAAGTGGACAGTTTAGCCTGCACCTCAAGTGCGATGCTACTTGTCTTTATGGCAGTGAAACTTTACGTAATCCTATCAAGATGTCAAAGTTGGTGTTGCATTCACATTTGATATAATACTGCTGCAATTTTTTTAAAATATTTAGTAAAACTAAAAATGTTCGCTTTTACCCCCACCAACCTTACTTATTTTAACTTGCTACCTTATGTAAAATTCCAGGAAGATTACTCTGTGTGTCTTCTGGATGGAGTAAACAAGTAGTTGGGTGACCTTGAAAAGTTGTTGAAACTAGGTGGTTGAAAGAGTAGCAACGCTCATTTCATACCTATATGATTAGAGTCCCAGAAATCTACATGCAGCCTGGCCTGCAATGCCACATCTCCCATTCAAAATTTCCCTCCATTTATATCTCGCTCTGGGAAGGTGAACTTGACCTTTATTTTGTGGGAGACTTGGCAACCATGCAGCGTGGACCTGGACCAGCTGTGTTACACTGCCCAGATATAATACAATAGGAGACACTTAGGTGCCTACAAATCTCAGAGGACAGACAAATGTCTATCGTTACACACGTCAGTATGTATCAGGAATCTTGTTTTACGTAACAACAGACGCCTTTCGCACACTTCATACATAAACGCTGTTACAATAATTAATGTAACTGACGACCGTAAAACAGGCATTAGGAAACCACAAGCCATAACAATGACATTATTAGACTTTCCATTTCATTTGATCAACTTTGACATAGAGCTTGCAAAAGCAGGAAAACTAAAACTTTCATCTTCTGCATTGGTGTGCCTTGAAATCTACGGGGTGTTCAAAAAGTTTCTCCGCAGTGCCGTAATATTAGTCGCGCATGCCGTGTGCCGCAGCGAATATACCGAAATGAAACAGTGAAATACAAGTTATTAATTTATTGAAAATTCATTTTTACTTACAAATTAACACATTAAATGTCGGAAGTGTCCCCCCTGTTGTTGAATACACAATGCAATTCGTCTAATCATGTTTCCCAACACAAGCTGTAATATTTTTTCTGTAACAGAAACAATGAAAGTGGATTTGCAGTTTTCAATTCATCGATGGATTTTGGACGGTTTTTATAGGCAGTTGCTTTCGCTGCACCCCTAGGTCATACGATAGTGCAGGCCGAAGTCCCTGTGAAATTATGCGATCGCCAAAAACATCAGCTAGCAGTGACACTGAAACGCGATCTGTATGCGCGGTTGCGCCATCTTGTTGAAAATAACCGTTCAGTGTTCCACTTAACACAAGGTCTCCTATGAATGGGTACAGAATATCAATGCAGTATCATAGTGCGATTATTGTTTCGTTGAAAAATCTAGGACCCACAATCCGACGTCTGGAAATTGCAATCCAAACTCCTATTTTCACAGAATGAAGTGGTTCATCATGAAATCACAATGGATTTTCCGTACTCTACATACGAGAATTTTGCGAGTTCATGTACCCGGATAAACGAAACCACGCCTCATCAGTAAAAGACGTTTCATTAAGAATATCCTTTCCATTTTGTTGAACGAAATTTTTGCACCATTGACAATAGTGCAGTCTTTTGCCATGATCAGTATTTTTCAGATCTTGCACTACTGTCACTTTGTATGGGAAAAGTTCTAATTTTTCCCACAGCCGTGCGGGCCGTTCCGACACTAACATCGATTTCCTGGGAGAGTTTTCTTAGTGACTTGTTCGGACTCATGGACATTTTATAGGAAATATCGAGTAGTTTATCCGCAGACAAAACGCTAGGACGACCACTTCTCGGTGCATCTGTCACTGACCCCGTACTTCAAACTTTGTTAGTCAAATCTCGCACAGTATCGCGATGTGGCAGTGTTGTCTCCGGGGAAACTGAATTAAATGTTTGACGAACTGAAACTGTGTATTTACCGCCAGGTTTGAACACTTGTTAGGCTAAAAACACACGTTCTTCAATGGGACCAGACTTAAACGTTCACGTCAACACGTAACGACACACACCATCGATACTACTGACTCTGGCTGAGATAAACGAAACAGTGGAATGTTGGGAGAGTCCACTTGATGGGAAGTAACCCAGGCAGAAGAACAATCATACGGCGCGAGTGGCTAACAATCATACGGCACTGCGGAGAGACTTTTTGAACACCCCGTACTTGACAGGCACTGCTTGTCTGTGGGAAATAAACGTCGCAGGAAGAAGGAGGTTTCTGAGGAGCATCACAGGGGCAAGTTCTGGACCCCCTATTGATTCTTTGTATGTCAATGTAATCTCGTCATTTCTGTCCTGTAAATATGATTTGTGTGCTGACAGCCTATAGCTTCACGTAAGTGGCACAGCTGAAGATATGAAACAGCCATCATCCAGATAAATGATAGTCTCTCCTAACTTTCCGGTGAGTGCAAAGAACTGGCCTAACAATAAATGCTAAGAAGTTCCAAGAGACTACAGGATCACATTAGGAGTTGATTTATCCAGGATTCTGGGAATAATTGTTCTTCTTCACATTACGCCAATACCACACAATAAAATGGTGAAGAAAGTGGGTATAGGTTTGGTTGCGCACCTCAGATGGGCAAAGAATAATTCTGGCACGTGCAAAGTGTCCTCTGCATATCTTTGTGGCTTCCAGATATTTAGGAATATATTTCCAGAGGACGATATTCGGAAATTTTCTCAATCAGTCGTTTTGATGATCCTACACTGCCGTTATACAGGGTGTCCCAGGAGGATTTGTCCATATTCAGCGACGTGACTGGAACGATCAATCGAAGCAAAAATGTCTATTAACAATGGGCTCAAAAATGTATAATTATTCATCTTCGTTACTGTGAATCAAAACTCCTCTACTGGAAACTTTTGCTTTCCATAATTTGAGAGGTTGTACTATAGACCAAAACAAGGAAAAGCGTGCTATAAACATCGGCTGTAAAGCGCGTACCTTACGAGCTAAGAGGACTTGTTCATTTTCACTGTTGCGAAACGTCTCTTCTACTGGACAAGTGCTCGTAGCTCTTAATGTGTGTACTTTAGGACTCATATTCACCAGACAAGTTTCCCTTGTTTTTGTCTGTACTACCTCCTCCCAGAATATGAAAAGCAAAGAGCGCACAGAGGAAGGGATTTGTTTGACTGCGTCGAAAATGAAGAAGTGCTCATAACTCTTACGATATGAATATTAGTGCCCATGTTTACAAGACTTTTGCTTCGAATAACTGTTCACGTTATTTCCCTGAATATTGGCCATTACTCTAGCGACACCCCACGTAACCCAACATTGCGTGAGTAGTGATAAGTCTAGATGTTTAGAATTAGCAATGAATTTCTGTTTGTGTCACGACTGCAACAACCACTTGGTTACCATTCACTAACTCATACTCTCTGTTATTGCCATCGTTGTCATCGTACAAGTTCTGTGAGTGTCTTCTTCGTCGCCTGCTCTGTGTGTAGACTCTCAAAGTGCAAGTCAAGTGCTTGTCATCTCATCATATACAATATAATACCTCACTTAGAAGAATCTGCCTCTTAAGATATTACAAACGGCCGCCAGATAGCACTGTTGAGAAGAGACGTTCATTTCAAATTTTCTCATTTGTTACTGTTTAAGTATTGGTAGCTCACATAATGACTTATAAATGAGCTCGTAGGAAACGGTGCTGTGGAGAGATTGGAATTTCACCTAAAGGTTTATATAAGATGAGTTGGCATGATTTTCTTTAGAGGTTCAATTTTGGGTCCACTCCTTTATATACGTGAATGACAACATTCATGAAGCAGAACTGGTACCTCAACAGCTAAGAAAAGCATGCAGTATTCACCTGCGGTCGTCCTTTAGGTTTCAGGCATTTTAATTGGACCATCCACATACATAAATTTTAAACTGATATTCGTAGTAAATAGTTTATCACAATTTGAAACGAACATTGATGTCCATACTTACAAAACTAAAGAAAAAAATTACAATTATTATCGACGAATAAAGATGTTGCTGGCTCAGAGAGGAGTTCACTATGCAGCAGCAAAACATTTCGAGCATTTGCACCATAACATAAAATGTCTGACAGGTAGCTACACAAATTTTAAATCTGACTTAAAAGCATTTCCCACGGACAACTCCTTCTAGTCTGTGGACGAGCTTTTATTTAAAATTGTAAAACCTAGTAACCTGAAAAAGAACTAGTTTTTATGTGTAGTTGTATGTGTATGGCTAAAAATAATACGTTGATTAATGTTAATACTAATCATGCATACGTATCCCGTAAAGTGACTTATTTCGATGAACGAATCCTTCAAATGATCTATGGAAGATGTATCTAACTAACTAAAAACAGTGCTACATTCAACGTTTGGTATTAATCAATCACGCCGGCCGCGGTGGTCTAGCGGTTCTAGGCGCTCAGTCCGGAGCCGCGCGACTGCTACGGTCGCAGGTTCGCATCCTGCCTCGGGCATGGATGTGTGTGATGTCCTTAGGTTAGTTAGGTTTCAGTAGTTCTAAGTTCTAGGGGACTGATGACCATAGATGTTAAGTCCCATAGTGCTCAGAGCCATTAATCAATCACGTTCAGATAAAACTGTTTATAACTGGTTTCCGGAATTTCATCATGGTTCATCGACCAGCACACGCAGAATTTCTACACGTATCGATGTTTCACATAAAGAGTGTGGAATCATCCAAAGATTGCGGTGCCACATCGAAGTCGGCAATGCGAATCGATTACACAGACTTTGGTGAGGGCTCGCTACCGTCCGTAACAACCATTGCGAGGCACTCCGGAACACGACGCCTCACTCTGACCATATCAGTGCTCTCACGCTGAGGTAAGTATAGTTTCAAGCCCCAGTTCGTGACATCATCTGGAGGAGTCAACAGACGGAATTAGTTTCGTCTTGTCACAACAAAGGCTATGAAGAATTTTACGTATGCATGTCTGCTAGCTTTGTCAGTTCCAGCAGATTCAACGCCCTCAAGACGGAGATGATTGGAATTTTATCGTTCGGTAATTGCTAATCGGTGGCCTGATGAAAACTCGCATGCCTTTTTGAAGATACATTATCCAGAACGCTTCTCTGTGGTACGACAGAGTATCAGTTGATAGGCGCCTTGTGTTGGTTTTACAGGACCCTGTTACCTTGACTTTCTTGATAACGTGCTTCCAGCGTAATTTCAAGAGATACCATTGGCTACAAGCACAGGCATGTTCTTCCAACACGATGGTGCCTCTGGATACCCTGGTCGCCAGGTAACAAATCAAAATGTAACATCCGCCGACACATGGATAGGCAGAAAGGCTCACGTCTCAGGGCCACCAAGTTCCATAGACAATACCCTTCTCATTTCTGGTTGTAGGGTGGTTCAAAGTCGAACTCTATATAAGAAAAAGAGAAGACAAGAGACGAATTAATCGGTTGTATTATGAACTGCGCTGCCCTCATAAAATAATTCCAAGATGCCCTGGTGTTGTCAAGAGGAATAGTGAGCGAATTAAAATCGATGGTGACATTTATAAAAATCATCTTTGAATGTAATCATTTACAGTTCTTAAAACCTTCTCTGTGTATTTGCTTAGGTCACACTCTAACATATTTCTGTAACCAATGACAGTGAAGCAGATGTTCTGTGGCATATTTTATTAGAAATAGTGTTAATACCACCTCTTGAAACAGTTTGTATAGATAGCTGCAGGCGCAGCTCGAGGGCAAGACTGTTACAAGATTACGCAGTCCTAAGTAGCATTGTTAGCATACAGCGGCCACAGTTGCTTACTTGCTCACTGTAGGGGAGTAGTCGTGCCTGAGAACCCATCACAATATCCGTTATACAGTCTAAATTACACATATTCCGAGCTGCTCAAGAGTGACCTCGGTACTTAATAGAAACAGAAGGGCAAACGATCGAGATGGAATAAGTTTGTAAATCGAGAAAGGTGAACGTTTGGTGGAAACTGGCTCGTTTCAAGTTTCATCGAACTCCTAGCAGGAGTCGCGTCACTGACAGCTCTCTACAGCCAGCCGTCAGTCGCAACCTAATTGGTGGAATGGGGGCGAAATAAACAAGTTGGAAACCCTGCCAGCAATCATTATGAACCTCGGCAGCAACTTGGCGAGACCAAAGGAGAGTCGTTTATCTCGTCCCGCAGTAATTAAATTCCGGCCAGCGCCACACAAAACAGTAATTTAGTGAGGGATTTATGGGGCCCAGGAGTCCGAACAGCAGACCCACCACCGGCCAGGGGTGTGGATGAACCACTCGAGTCTCCCGTCTTGCGGAATATTTCTGGGGTGTGGGGGAAAAAGAGTGGGATGAACGGGGATGGTGGGAGGGGGGAAGAAGGAATGGAGCCTGCTCCGTGGTCGCTACAGAGGCAACTTTTATTTAATTATCACGTGGGCGAACTGGAGAAGATGTTAACTCTTACAACTGCCCTCAATGAAATTGCAAGTGCGTACTTAAAATGTTTGAGCAGCTTATATGATAAATGAACTAATTATAACTCACCGAAATATTCTGTTAATAGCGAATTAGTCCAGTCTTTTTCATTTGATACTTTTAAATCTCTCTCGTACCTTTAGATTTATGTCATACAAGTAGTGAATGTCAGAAGCTTGAACGTGATAGGGAAGCTAGAAAATCTAGAAAGGGCAATACAAAGACTCATTCCAGTTGTAGTAGGCGTCAGTGAAGTGAAATGGAAAGAAGACAAGGATTTCTGATCAGATGAATATAGGGCGAAATCAACAGCAACAGAAAATATTATCAAGGAAGTAGGATTCGTTGTGAATAGAAATGTAGTGCTGAGAATGTGTTACTGTGAAAAGTTCAGTTTTAGGGTTGTTCTTCTCACAATCGACAGTAAACTCACACCGACAACGATAGTTCACGTATACATGCCGACCTCGCAAACTGAACATGAAGAGATAGTGAGAGTACATGAGGATGCTGATAGGGTAATTTAGTACGTAAGAAAGATGAAAATCTAATAGTCATGGGGGACTGGAATGCAGTCGTAGTTGAAGGAGTCGAAGAAAAGGTTGCAGGAGAGTATGAGCTAGCCACAATGAATGAGAGTGGAGAAATACTAATTGAGTTCTGCAATAAATTTCATCACGTAATAGCGAATACTCTGTTCAAGAATATAAGAGGATGAGTTATGGCCTGAAAGGGCGGGTGATACGGGGAGCTTTCAATTAGATTACATATTAGTCAGACAGAGATTGCGAAATCAAATACTGGATTGTAAGACGTACTCAAGAGCAGATACGGCCTAAGATTATAATGTGGTAGTGATGAAGAGTCAGGAAGACTCAACATGCAAAGAATTGGAATACGGAAATACTAAGGAATAAAAAGATACTCTTGAAGTTCTGTAAGGCCATAGATACAGTAATAAGGAGTAGTTCAGTTGAAGACGAATGGACGTTTCTAAAAAGGGCAGTCACAGATGCTGGAAAGAAAAACATAGGTACAATGAAAGTAACTGCGAAGAAATCACGTGTAACAGAAGAAAAAATTCAGCTGATCGAAGAAAGAAGGAGGTACGAAAACGTTCAGGGAGCTTCAGGAATATAGAAATGCAAGTCACTGAACAATGAAACAAATAGGAAGTGCAGGAAACTAAGACGAAATGGTTGCATGAAAAATGTGAAGAGGTCGAAAAAGAAATGACTGTCGGAACGATTGACTCAACATATAGGAAAGTCAGAACAACCTTCGGCGAAAATAAAAGCAAGGATAGTAACATTAAGAGTGCAACGGGAATTCCACCGTTAAATGCAGAGGAAAGAGCAGATACGTGGAAAGAGTTCTCTGAAGGCCTCTATGAGGGGAAAGATTTATCTGATGTGACAGAAGAAGAAGCAGGAGTAGATTTAGAAGAGAAAGGGGACCCAGTATTAGAATCAGAATGTAGGAGAGTTTTGGAGGACTTCCCAATAAGGTAGAAAGGATAGATAACATTACATCAGAATTTCTAATATCGTACGTGGAAGTGGCAACAAAACGACTATTCACGTTGCTGTTTACGTAGAATGTTGAATCTGGCGACATAGCATCTGACTTTCAGAAAAATATCATCCACACAATTCTGAATACTGCAAGGGATGGCAAGTGCGAGAATTATCGCACAATCAGCTTAACAGCTCATGCATCGAAATACTTACAAGAATAATATACAGCGAAAAGGAAAAGAAAATTGAGGATGTGTTGGATGACGATCAGTTTGACTTTAGGAAAGGTAAAGGCACGAGAGAAGAAATTCTGACGTTGCGGTTGTTAATGGAGGCAACACTAAAGATAAATCAAGGCACTTCGTGCGATCTGTCGTCATGGAAAAAGTATTCGACAATGCCAAATTGTGCAAGATGTTCGGAATTCTGAGAAAAATAGGGGTAAGCTGTAGGGAGAGGCGGGTAATATTCAATATGTACAAGAGCCAAGAGGGAATAATAAGAGTGTTCGGATTAAAAAGGGTAATACAGGGATGATTCAATATGTACAAGAGCCAAGAAGGAATAATAAGAGTGTTCGGATTAAAAAGGGTGTAAGAAAGGAATGTAGTCTTTCGCCCCTACTGTTTAATCTGTACAACGAAGAAGCAACTAGTTCACAACTGTGATAATTGATTAATTCTCTGGATACTAGCGTTGTGATGAAGTTCACGTCCGAGTTGGTCCCACACGTGTTCTATAGGGGACTGATCTGAGGATGTTTCCCGCCGCGAGACTCGTGTCACGTGTGGTCGAGCAATATGCTGTTGAAAAGTGGTACCACGGTACTGTTACGGGGAAGGTTACACTTGGCTTTCAGGATGTCCGCGATGTATCTCTGAGCTGTCGGAGTTCAACATCTACATCTAAATGTACATCTATACTATGCAATCCACCTTTTGGCGCGTTTCTGCCCTCTGGGACATCCCGTACCATTATTAGTCATTTCCTTCTCCGTTCCACTCGCAAAAAGAACGAGGACGAAACGACTGTCTATGTGCCTTTGTACGAACCCTAATTTCTCGTCTCTGGTCTTCGTGGTTCTTACGCGAACAACACAATCGTTCCACAGTCATCTGCCCTCAGTCACTACAAGCTATTACCTGAAATAAAGCCCCACATTACGACACCAGTAGCAACGCGACAACGCCTGTCCATGACATTGGAGGAATGGTACCTCTCGTCACATCGCGGACAAAATCGCAGATGATGTTGATCCGGCGTAGAGCAGAAACACGAGGCACTGGTGAGTACAATGTGACGCCCTGCACCGGCAGACCATATTTCCCGGTCACGACATCATTCCAAAAGCAGCCGTTTGTGTTATATTGTTAACGGGAGCCTACGCAAGGGGCGGTGATCCCTCAATCGGTGTGGTACTAGTGGGTTTCGTCCCCAACGATCTGCAGTTGATATGATATTCACATTCCGGCAAATTCAGGAAAATTACCGCGAGCAGAAAACCCTTCTGTTCATTGCCTTTGTCGACCTAAACAAGGCTTTCGACACAGTTAGCAGAGATGGACTGTATGCAGTACTTTTGAATATAGGGTGCCCTCCAACGCTGTTAAAGATGATCTAGGCGTTTCACGAAGATATGTAAGATGCTGTAGTCTTCAACGGAATCACATCTGACTCGTTTGCTGTGAAAAGAGAGGTTGTCAAGGCTGCGTATTGGCTCCCACTCTGTTCAATATTGTTTTCTCAGCGCTCCTCAAAGTCGCTTTTGGTGAAACTAACCTGGGCATTCATCTGCATACCAGAGCTGAGGGGAAGCTCTACAACATTTCTCTACTCAGATCTAAGCGATTCCGAGAAGACTTCCTTGTCAATAGCCTTTTATTTGCTGACGATGCTGCATTTGTAACGCATATTCAAGACGATCTGCAAGTGCTTGTGGATAAATTCCGTACTGCATGCAAGCTCTTTTCCTTGTCTATATACGTGAAGAAGACTGTTGTCATGGCACAGGGATACACAGATCCGCCTGTCATCAAACTGGACGGCTCCTTGTTGAAGGTAGTCGATAAATTCTGCCATCTTTGTTCAAAAAATGACAGAAGATCTCTCCCTGGGTGACGAGATAAATGCAAGAATAGGAAAGGCTGTCTGCACTTTTGGAAAGTTCCGCACACGAGCATGTGACAACAAACATCTCACATTGTCGACAGAAACACTTATGTATCAATCATGTGTGGTGAGTTCTCTCCTGTATGGAGCTGAGACTTGGACGTTGTATTCCACACAGGAACGAACGCTCAACGCCTTTCACCTGCGGTGCTTACGGAGCATCTTGGGAATATCATGGAAGAATCATGTGAAAAATGATATGGTTCTGAAAACTGCAGAAGAACAGAGTATCACTGCCACGATCAAGCAACGTCGCCTGCGGTGGTTAGGACATCTGCATTTTATGGACCGCTCACGTCTGCCCCGGCGCACATTACTCGGTGAAATAGCAGGAGCAAAGAGACCGCGTGGAAGACCTTCACTACGCTTTAGGGATTCCGTCAAGCGTGATGTGTGCGCATTTAATATTGACACTGACAAGTGGGAGCAACTCGCTGATGTTCACAGCAAGTGGAGGAAACTGACTGCAGATGGAAGCAAGATGCATGACGGGAGTATGGCTAAACAACTTAGCTGCAGAACGATCACGCAGACATGAGCAGATGGCTAATCCTGCTGCTGGAGCGACTCATATTTGCCTCGCTTGTGGGCGCCATATCTGGCTTCTTGTCACCAGCAAAAATGTGTCCAGGATGCCACATGAATCTTCCGACAGGAAGCACCACGCCATTACATACTAGTGTTCGATCAGTGCTGCAGCTTGACAAAGAATGTTGGAGGGAGTCTATTATCTGTCCTCGAATGGCAGGCAAGGAAGTGAAGTGGTTACAGGGCGCGTGTTGCACAATACGAGGTGTGGCTAGAAAAAAACCGGACTAGTACTGGTGAAACAATAAAACGAATGCAATAAGGCTGAAAGTCGCGTGGCCTGTCACGTGACTCTCGCTCCGCCTACTGCTCGAGTTTCATCTGCCTCCTGCACTCAGTCTGCCCGTGGCGTCTGTTTTAAGTAGTTGACGTTTTGTCTGTGCGTCGGAAAATGATGAGTGTACAGAAAGAACAGCGTGTTAACATCAAATTTTGTTTCAAACTAGGAAAATCTGCAAGTGAAACGTTTGTAATGTTACAACAAGTGTACAGCGATGATTGTTTATCGCGAACACAAGTGTTTGAGTGGTTTAAACGATTTAAAGATGGCCGCGAAGACACCAGTGATGACACTCGCACTGGCAGACCATTGTCAGCAAAAACTGATGCAAACATTTAAAAAATCGGTAAACCTGTTCGACAAGATCGCCGTTTAACAATCAGAGCAGTGTCTGAGTTAACAGGAGTTGACAAGGAAAGTGTTAGGCAGAACAAATCATTCTTCGGCGTTCCTTCTGTTCAATTGTGAGACACTTTGGAACCATTTTTGAACACACTTTGTTCATGTTGAAACTTTCATGAAGAATCTGCCTAACACTTTCCTTGTCAACTCCTGTTAACTCAGACACTGCTGTGATTGTTAAACGGCGATCTTGTCGAACAAGTTTACCGATTTTTTCAATGTTTGCATCAGTTTTTGCTGACAATGGTCTGCCAGTGCGAGTGTCATCATTGGTGTCTTCGCGGCCATCTTTAAATCGTTTAAACCACTCAAACACTTGTGATCGCGATAAACAATCATCGCAGTACACTTGTTGTAACATTACAAACGTTTCACTTGCAGATTTTCCTAGTTTGAAACAAAATTTGATGTTAACACGCTGTTCTTTCTGTACACTCAACATTTTCCGACGCACAGACAAAACGTCAACTACTTAAAACAGACGCCACGGGCAGACTGAGTGCAGGAGGCAGATGAAAATCGAGCAGTAGGCGGAGCGAGAGTCACGTGACAGGCCACGCGACTTTCAGCCTTATTGCATTCGTTTTATTGTTTCACCAGTACTAGTCCGGTTTTTTTCTAGCCACTCCTCGTATGGTGACCCTCCCTTGTGGTTTTCGAGTGGAACCTTGGCGGCGACTATACCTAAGCTCACATGCAATCTAAGATTGGGCCACTGCCACATCTGAACGCCGCATACATTTGGAAGTTGCACGATCCGATCAGACGGCCAAGTGTACATCCATAACGCACCTCCTTTAAACTCTGCTAGGTGCTGGCAATACACGAGTACGCGGCATCTTCGCGTCCTTAACAATCATCACTCTACTTCTGAGCCTGTTGATACCTTTTATGTTCCGTACTACCTCTGGCAACAACACCAAACATAAACAACGCTAAGGCACTGAGATGGCCATTCTGTGAGCCCCAGAGTATTTCATTACCTCGTGGTGGATATTTGCAACAACCAATTTCGAAAAGGTTTGAAATGATGTTAAACCGAGCAGTAGTGTGTAGGTGTGTGGTACAGCCCTTACGACGAATTTCTGTAATTAATTGCTTGCACTGGTTTGTGGTTCCATGTAGCTGCTACGAGATGTCAGCAGAGTGGTACACGTGTGTTTTTGTAACTTCAGTTGAGAATAGGACTTCGTGAGATGCTGTCGAAGCAAGTTTGAGCAGGCTGGGGTTTTTGAAAGCCAAACACACCACTCTCGTCTAAAAAGAAGAAAAAGTCAAGGTAGCTATTTTATTGCATTTTTGTACGTATTTTGTATAAGGAATGATATCTGATCGTACAATTAGTAGCAGATATTGTTATATATGGATTATTAGGGGCCGTAAGTAGCAAATGGTGGGCATTGATTCATCAAGTATTTGACGAGGGGCTAATTGATTGCGATAATGGTGATGAAGAGGATGCCGTTATTGTCAGTGACCGCAACACATTATCAGAATAGGAAGAAGTTGAAAACGATGAAGATCAGGTCAGTGATAGTTACTGCCTGGGAAAAGAATTTTTACGACGTAATGTTTGAACAATGTCGTATATCTACCAGGCGTCGTTTGTCATGCAAAACAGAACGCTACATCATTAAGTGCATTTTATACTTTCTTATATTATTGAAGAAATTGTTTTGTTTACAAATAAAATCGCGTAGAGGATCAGAGAGAGATGTATCACGATAAAACTTACTAAAACTCCTAACGAAACAGGAACTGATGGCAGTGGGTGCCTCTAATTAGCAGGAACCTACAACGCAAGTAAATTGAATCCGAAAGATATTTAGGCGTCTGATGGAACTACTATAAAGATTTTAAGGGCTACTGTCTCCCCCTCCAAATATTCAAATTACTTTCGCGCTGTGCTCGATACTGGAGCAGTCAGGGAGGAAGTAGAATCATTGGTTCAAATTAGAGGCGTTCTTGAACAGTTTCTGAGTAACTGTACGAAACATAACCGTCAGTGAATATGTTATATTGTATGAGAAATCAGAAGCTTATGACTCAATATTTGTATCTGGTATCTGACTAATAATTAATAAATTTCATTCGATTTTATTATTATCACTTTATCTTAATATTATACAACAATATTAATCCACAGTAGTAGCTTTCAGTTGAATAAACCACTAATTTCAGTGTTACATTATTCTAAATGTGCAAAAAACTGGATGTACTACCCCTGACACACCACTAGCTTTAGCATTCCAGGCCACACCACTGCCTGGTTGAGACATGTTGCTCGATAAATATTGTCTGGATAATTTAAAGGGCCGTCATTTACACCGCCTCACGGTATATACAGGAGTTTTAACTTTAATTATACTTCACTTATTGTGTTAAGCCTTCGGTGTACGATCACACTTTTTAATAAGTATGACGTCATTTTAAATTTTTAAATCGAGTCAGTAAATACATGTTATACTGACAGAAACGGGATGAGTGGACAATCATTTTAACCGATCAGTAATACGTATGTCATCCAACTCGTTCGTTTTTGAAAAATGTTGGCTTTACTTCTGCCATACGTAGGTGGCCTTTTTGTTACTAAACCTTCATACACTGGGGTGATCAAGTCATGGGATAGCTCCTAACATTCTATCGGACTTCCTTTTGCCATGGTGTCATGCAGCACCTCGACGTGGTATGGTTTCAACGAGTCGTTGGAAGTCCCGTGACGAAATACTGAGTCAGGATGTCGCTATAACTGTCCATAATTGCAAAAGCGTCGTCGGTTCAGTATACTGTGAAGCAATTGACGTCTCGACTATGTCCCATAAACGTTCGATGGAATTTATGTCGAGCGATCTGAATGGCCAACTCATTCACTCCTGTTGTTCAGAACGTTTTTCAAACCAATCGGGAACAATTGTAGCATGGTGACATGGTGTATTGTCATCCACGAAACATGGTGTCGATAAATGACTGAAAATGGTCTGCAAGTAATCGATCAAACCATTCCCAGTTGATAATCGCTTCAGCCGGACCAGAAGATCTACTCCATTCCATGTGAACACAGCCCACACCATTATGGAGATACCACTAGCTTGCACAGATATCCATCTGCCGCATAAAACACGTCAGGCAAGTGACGGAGTGGCGTCGAATGTGGTAAATTTAATGTTTAATAATTTCAAAATAGGAGTTGGTAGGGTTCCTGCATATAACTTAGGATCCACTTAGCAACTAAGAAATACACGAAACCCTCCGTGGCCAAATTTACCCTTATTGTAATTTTAATTAACGTGGAAGCCATAAAAACACCAAACATGTAGGAAAAATGTACTCATCTAAAAGTTACTTTAAAAAGGAATAAAATCACTTAAATTTGTTTCCACAAGAGGAGAATATAACGTCCCAATTCTGACCTCGCTAACACTTACATTTTACGGACATTAAATATAATAAGATAAATAATCATACATGTGACGAGAACAAATGAATAACACTATCAATCTTTACAGATGAGAATACGACTATATCCACGAAGGTTCACGCCCTGGCAAGGGAGATACTTAACTTCAACATATACAGTCATTACAGTAAGCCCTAATTCCACTCGACAAACGTAGTAACCATATAAGCGAGACAAATGTACTGAAGGAGGGTAGACGGATGTGCCGTACTAAAAAGGGCCACTATCAACCCCGTCCGGACGCTACCCCCGTGGACACGTCAGTTTCAGCTACCTGCAACATACACAGAGCCATTTGTAGCTTCTTAAAAACAATTAACATGAAAATGCACAACGCGTAACACACTAGTAAAATATAAACGACTACTTCACAGAACTAGCTCCTCTTTAGACAAAGCAACCATCAGAATATTAAAAACACGTAAAATACTTCTAACCTACAACAAACTAAGGTACCACGTAATAGAATATCGTCTTGATCCCATAGAATACTCAGTTTGACTTGCCTGTTTATATGTCTTACGACTCAAAAGTGTCAGCTTAAGCAAACCCGCGAATACAAAACTCGAAATATGACAAGAAGAATGATTGAAGCCACTGACAATGCTAGGCTGCCACACAGAGGAGACAATAGTAATTTACAGCGGCACACAACCGACCTTACATCTCCAAATTTGTATAATCAGAATAAACAATTTTGTGTATAATAATTACATACAGTACCACGACAACCTCCGAATAACACTTATTACCCAAGGTAGGTGCTGGTATCGAAAGGCACATTTAGTAATACAGAGTTCGAGTGTATTGACTTATTGGAAGGGTTTCAACTTTACATCCCTTTCCACATAGCTCTCTGTTTACATACTTCTATAACTTCTGCAACTAAAGAAGGGCATATAAATGCACAGATTTAAGCAGAATAAAACAGTACCTTAGTATGGCGCAAATGGCTTCATTTTCTTTATACGTGGGATATCTTCACCATTCAGTAATTCCGAAATATATTCAACAACGCGTGAGAGCAAGACGTCGCCGTGGTATCTGCTATTTATTTACTTCACATAATTTCCTGCACAGACACAAGGCAGAGGAAGCATTTTCACATGCAACAGCGGCGGGCATCACACATTTCCTCCGTAACGCCAGAGACACATCTCAATTTCAGTGACCAGTAACAAGAACCTATACATGCCCTCGCAGCAGAAAATCCCCAGAACACTACAGTGCTGACGCTGCCCATAGCGCACAGGCGTCGTACCACAGGCCTCACGGTAAACGTTCAAAATGGTTCAAATGGCTCTGAGCACTATGGGACTTAACTTCTGAGGTCATTAGTCCCCTAGAACTTAGAACTACTTAAACCTAACTATCCTAAGGACATCACACACAACCATGCCCGAGGCAGGATTGGAACCTGCGACCGTAGCAGTCTCACGGTTCCAGACTGTAGCGCCTAGAACCGCTCGGCCACACCGGCCGGCCACGGTAAACGTCAACAAGCCACCTCGGACACTGCGAATCCACTCCGCTGTCTCTTTTCTCTCTCCGTTAACCACCCGACCACCGGCCTGAATCGCGGAAAGAAAAGATGGTGACCCTATAATCAATGGCAGCGATGCCATTCTAAGTGCGAGAACACTGCCGACAGCCGCGCCTCGGCTCAGGAGTAACTGGTTTATTTCACAATAGGGATAATCGATCTGGAAAATCGGTTGTATTAGGACTTTCTTCTGTTATTTTCTTCATTTCTCAATAGGGACAGATCGATGAGCCTAAAGTATGCCTTTCTTGTCTTCAGTATGATGACTGATTTAACGCAGCTCCCAATGTAAGCCGACACTGTGATTAGATTAGATTAGATTAGATTAATACTTGTTCCATAGATCATGAATACGACACTTGGTAATGATGTGGAACGTGTCGGTTAATAAAAGATGTCTGTACAAGATATTACATTACACAAAATATTGCATGACACTAATGTTTAATTTTTTTTCCTTCCATCCCTCCATAACAACTGCAGCTTACACCCACTCGAAACAGCCTCCCTCAACAATTTTTCACCCTCCCTCTCCCACAATTATGTACATTATGGAATTAATCATCCCATGATCCGTCAACGTAGGCACAAAATATCTTTCCTCTAAGATCCGACTGGACACCAGTTCTATAGTTACCCAATCCACCCATCTAATTTCAGCATCTTTCTGTAACACCACATTGCAAACACTTTCCAGTCTCTTCTGCGAGTACCAGTTTTCACTTTCTGACCAATACTTTCAGGATACACGTAGTGAAATTTATATTTTCCTTCGATGTTAGGAATTTTTTCTTAGTATTGCTTATTTGCACATTATATCCCCTACCCTCCTACCAGTATCTGTCATTTTGCTACCCCAATTGCAAAATTTCTCCAATGATTTAAGTATCCAATCGCCTTAGAACAACATAATTTAACTTCTTTTCAAGCCTCTTCCATTTCGTTCAACTGATGTTCCAAGTCATTTGCCATTCCTGATAGGATTTCAGTGTTATCAGCAAAATTTAATATTTCTATTTATTTTCCTGAAGTTTAGTTTCTTTTCTGTTGCTCTCTTTAGCTTCCATTAATGCTTGCTCAACGAGCAGACTGAATAACATGAAGTGCTAGCGTCAATAACGTTGTCTCTATCTCTTCTCAAATACTATTTACCATTCATGTCGTTGGCGTTCTCAAACACTATACTGGCACATATGAAATTCGTTGAATTTCCTGGGCTCCATATACTTCTGCCCACCGAAAACTTAACATTGACAGATATTTAATTTAAAAAAGTTTTGGAAACATTTTCTTTGTCCATTCTGAAATGAAAATCGTTATCGAACAGATGTTGTTGCCATGTTGTGATGATGAACTGATTAACACTGTGTTAGCCGCGATGTGCTGATAGATACAAACGCATTGCGATGGTAAAAACGTTAAAAAACTTACGGATATGAAAGCAACATGTGTATATGTTAGAAAATTTTTAGATGTTGACAAAGTTGTACCACTTGACCATGGCCGCAGGACCGAAATTGCAATAGTAGGTAAATAATTTTTTTTTCTCTTGATGTGCAGTATAATATATGTCGGCTCGCCCGGTTAGCCGTGCGATCTAACACGCTGCTTTCCGGGCGGGAAGACGTGAAGGTCCCCGGCACGAATCCGCCCCGCGTACACCATAATTACTCTATTACACTCGTCTTGTGAGAGACGAGGGGAGGGAGACGGGATCTGTACGATGTGACAGCAGTTTGACCGTTCTGCTGTTGCGACGCTATAAGTTTCACATAATCTTTGTAGACATACGAGGTGCGGCTACAAAAAAACCGGACTGATGCTGGAAAAAACATTTATTTACAATTATTTACAATTTCATGTTATCTCCTTCAATGTACTCTCCTCCTCGGTCTCTACACCGCTCCATACGAATTTTCCACTGTTCATAGCAATGCTGCAGATCATTTTCGGTAAGTCCATACATTACTTCCGTCGCTTTTTCTTTTACTGCTTCAACAGTCTCAAATCTAGTTCCTTTCAAAGCTGACTTGACGTTAGGGAAAAGAAAAAAGTCACAGGGGGCCGAATCAGGTGAGTAGGGTGGATGATCTAAGATGGGAATGTTGTGTTTTGCCAAAAACGTCTTCACTAACAACGCACTGTGAGCTGGGGCATTGGCTTGGTGAAGGATCCATGACTTTCTTCTCCACAAATCGTTCCGTTTTCTTCGTACTCGCTCACGTAGGGTAGCCAGGACGCTAATGTAGTAATGCTGATTCACTGTTTGTCCCTATGGTACCTAATCAATGTGCACAATCCCTTTGATGTAAAAAAAAAAACAATCATCATTGCCTTGAATTTCGATTTTGACATTCGTGCCTTTTTTTTGTCTTGGAGAACCAGGAGTTTTCCAATGCATCGATTGGCGTTTAGTTTCGGGATCGTAAGTAAAAAACCACGATTCATCGCAAGTAATAACATTTTGTAAGAAGGTGGGATCACTTTCAATGTTTTCCAGGATGTCAGAAGAAATCATTCTTCGGCGTTCCTTCTGTTCAATTGTGAGACACTTTGGAACCATTTTTGAACACACTTTGTTCATGTTGAAACTTTCATGAAGAATCTGCCTAAAACTTTCCTTGTCAACTCCTGTTAACTCAGACACTGCTCTGATTGTTAAACGGCGATCTTGTCGAACAAGTTTACCGATTTTTTCAATGTTTGCATCAGTTTTTGCTGACAATGGTCTGCCAGTGCGAGTGTCATCACTGGTGTCTTCGCGGCCATCTTTAAATCGTTTAAACCACTCAAACACTTGTGTTCGCGATAAACAATCATCGCCGTACACTTGCAGATTTTCCTAGTTTGAAACAAAATTTGATGTTAACACGCTGTTCTTTCTGTACACTCAACATTTTCCGACGCACAGACAAAACGTCAACTACTTAAAACAGACGCCACGGGCAGACTGAGTGCAGGAGGCAGATGAAACTCGAGCAGTAGGCGGAGCGAGAGTCACGTGACAGGCCACGCGACTTTCAGCCTTATTGCATTCGTTTTATTGTTTCACCAGTACTAGTCCGGTTTTTCTCTAGCCACACCTCGTATGGCGTCGTAAGAGTGAAACTGTCAAACTACTGTCACATCGTAATTAACATTTTGTTTTCAACATCTTAACATCATTCACCATCTTATTAAAAGAGTGATAGTTATAAGACAGTCCATTAACAACGTAATACGGACGTATCACCAATCCAGATGTACTTGAAAATGGCGATCAAGCCATAACAGTCTGTCGTAAATAAAGATTACTTATTGCAAGCAGCTATTTTATGCATTTACTCTAACAAACAAGTAAGTAACTATTATAGTCAATGGTGGATATGATACCATTTCACAAAATTTTATGACTTTAAACACCAAACACGAGAAATAACAGAATATTTCGTGAATATTTTGCTAGTTTTATTTCCTAACTCGCTTGAAAACCTGTACTTCATGATATTGTAATGTAAGTTTAGATCATTGAATCAAAACCTAGTCATCTTATTCAATATACACTTCGCATATATTAATGTATGCACTCGCCATTTAGATATGAAACCAATCCACATGAGAAATGCTAGATTAACGATTTACAATTCATCGAGAAGAAATAAGAAGAATATAATAATTCCTATCCCAAAGAAAGCAGGTGTTGACAGATGTGAAAATTACCGAACTATCAGTTTAATAAGTCACAGTTGCAAAATATTAACACGAATTCTTTACAGACGAATGGAAAAACTAGTAGAAGCGGACCTCAGGGAAGATCAGTTTGGATTCCGTAGAAATGTTGGAACACGTGAGGCAATACTGACCCTAAGACGTATCTTAGAAGCTACATTAAGGAAGGGCAAACCTACGTTTCTAGCATTTGTAGACTTAGAGAAAGCTTTTGATAATGTTGACTGGAATACTCTCTTTCACATTCTGAAGGTGGCAGGGGTAAAATGCAGGGAGCGAAAGGCTATTTACAATTTGTACAGACGCCAGATGGCAGTTATAAGAGTCGAGGGACATGAAAGGGAAGCAGTGGTTGGGAAGGGAGTGAGACAGGGTTGTAGTCTCTCCCCGATTTTATTCAATCTGTATATTGAGCAAGCAGTAAAGAAAACGAAAGGAAAATTCGGAGTAGGTATTAAAATCCTTGGAGAAGAAATAAAAACTTTGAGGTTCGCCGATGACATTGTAATTCTGTCAGAGACAGCAAAGGACTTGGAAGAGCAATTGAACGGAATGGACTGTGTCTTGAAAGGAGGATATAAGATGAACATCAACAAAAGCAAAACAAGGATAATGGAATGTAGTCACATTAAATCGGGTGATGCTGAGGGAATTAGATTAGGAAATGAGACACTTAAAGTAGTAAAGGAGGTTTGCTATTTAGGGAGTAAAATTGATGATGGTCGAAGTAGAGAGGATATAAAATGTAGACTGGCAATGGCAAGGAAAGCGTCTCTGAAGAAGAGAAATTTGTTAACATCGAGTATAGATTTAAGTGTCAGGAAGTCATTTCTGAAAGTATTTGTATGGAGTGTAGCCATGTATGGAAGTGAAACATGGACGATAAATAGTTTGGACAAGAAGAGAATATAAGCTTTCGAAATGTGGTATTACAGAAGAATGCTCAAAATTAGATGGGTAGATCACATAACTAATGAGGAAGTATTGAATAGGATTGGGGAGAAGAGACGTTTGTGGCACAACTTGACCAGAAGAAGGGATCGGTTGGTAGGACATGTTCTGAGGCATCAAGGGATCACCAATATAGTATTGGAGGGCAGCGTGGAGGGTAAAAATCGTATAGGGAGACCAAGAGATGAATACACTAAGCAGATTCAGAAGGATGTAGGTTGCAGTATGTACTGGGAGATGAAGAAGCTTGCACAGGATAGAGTAGCGTGGAGAGCTGCATCAAACCAGTCTCAGGACTGAAGACCACAACAACAACAACAACAACAACAACAATTCTTCGAGGTAGAACAAGTTTTGAGCACATTCAAATTTGAATTTTCTGGGCGTTAGATCTACGTCGTCGAACCTATTAAAAAATTACCAGGCGCTAGTATGACTGAGAGTTCCGTGCAAATATAATTATGTAGAGAGTCAATTTACACATTCCAAGAATCGAGGATATGACTATTTTTCCGTGTTATTCGGCAAGATATCTGTTCCAGGGATTCCAAGACCGTCAAGAGTGTCTCAATTTCAACTTTAAAGTCGCATAACAAATGACACAAGAATTATTCTTTTCGCCTAATATAAATTCAAATTAACAATTTTCTGATTTTTTCCTTCACCTGTACTGTTAAATCTTGCTTCTTGTCAAATTTCACGATTCTATATCAAAAGGAAGCATCATATCGGTTTTAATGAGTGGGTTTGGGAGTATCAATATATATGACATAAATCGCTGTATCTTTTGATTACAGTGATCTAAAAGCTTAAACTTCTTCCAGCACCAAAATACTATAGACCACAGTATGTGACTTAAATTTCAGCTCAATACGTCTACCCCTTCCTGAGGAAAAGGGGCTTAACAGACGGATGAACAATAGGCAGTCTGATAACAAGTGAAAAAAGTTTTTGCTTGTGATATAATTACAAATTAATGATTTTCTGGTTTTTCCTCTCGTTTTACTGTGAAACCTTACTTAGTGCCAAATTCCAAGATTCTCAGTCGATCTGAAATACCTTATCCTTTTTAATGAGTGTGTTTTCGAGAGGCAAAACTGGTGACATGAATGGGTTCATTGACTTAGAAGCTTACCTTCTTTATACCGCCAAAGTCCTCTGGACCTTAGTATGTGACTTAAATTTCAACTTGATATCGTCTACCTGTTCCTGAGAAAAAGGGTTTTTAACAAGAGGGCAGACAGTCAGAGAGACAGACAAGAAAGTGATCCTACAGGGTACCGTTTTTAGAGACTATGGCACAGCGCCCTAAAAATGTCTGTTTTAGAATCTTACCTGTGTTGGACGAGTACCTCTAAAAGCCCATGTACGTAGGGTTTTAAAAGATATCGACGATTGTGCAACTACGTAAAAGCATGAAACGTATCAGCTGGATCTGCTTCGTGAATGGTAGGCTCATTTGGTGTCCTAGCGTATTATTCCTCTAGATATTTCGCTCTGCAGTAGCTATACGTGATCTGCGGAAATGGGAGGACCTATTTCGATTACTCACCTCTGCATAGCCCGTTTCCTTCCCACTCAATCTAATAAATGTGTGTTCGTTCGACACACAGAGTGTTTACGGCTACTACAAGCCACACCACAAGTTGGGAAACGGGGCCAAATTTCTAGTAGTTTACTGTCGAGATTTTCACAAATGTTTTATTCGTATCTTACAGACACTAGCAGTACGGCAATAAACAGCCTTTTAAACACGCCGCTAACGGCAATCAAGTAATTTATAGCAATACAACAGTTTAAATTTTTTTTAAAACAGGATACTAAAGTAAATACAGAACTTTGTTAATAAAGTACGGTGAGGTAGTGAAGCTACCAACACCACCATTAAAAAAATTAAACAGGTCTCAGCAAACACACGATTAATGGCAATAAAAGGAATTTACAAACTTGGAGGAAGTTAAAAAAAATTTTGAACAAAAGTGTCCTGGAATATCATTAGAACCTAACAGATATGACGGACCCGTGTAAGGCGGCCACAAATCACCCACTCAGGGATGCTCAGGCTAGACAGAATAGTGACCAATTTAAATACGCCCGTAAACACAATTGCCACTCTCAGGCTGGTCACTGCACCGACTTTTAGCCAGCGAAAACTTATTATAAAATGGCTTAACTTGCTTACAGAATTAGAGCCAGGGACAGGAAACCCGGTCGCCGGAGGCCACAAGGCAGAAGAGACGCTGGTTACACAAAATTATTACTTAATGATTAAATCTTCCACGAACTTAACTTGAAATTATGCTCCAACAGGCAGTGCACAACCTCCGATGGTTAAGGATCCACACATCCGACCGCGCACACGTCGCCAGCGTACCCAACACGCCACGGTCACGCGACAGCTCGCTTTGTCACCGGAGTTCACGTCTTCTCTGCAACGTTGACGGGTGGTGACCGCTCCTTCATGTTAGGTGTCTCCTTTTTTAAACTGCAGTGTTGACGATTTAAAGAAGCTTGTTAACGTCCCACCAAGGCGAAATGAACAGCTACTACTCGTGGGGCGATTCTGTATACAACCAACATGCGGGGAGCTCTTCCGTCAACTCGACCAACTCATTACACATAACCGACATACATCACGTGGCGACTCGGTACAGCCGACCACGCCTGCTTTGCGCTGGAGAGCCACACTGCCCTCAGGTGTCCACCACACCCTCTCTGCGCGCAACGCCCCTACTTCCGCGCCACCACACGAGGTTACAACCGGTCAAAGATCTCACTTCCTCCATAGCAGTTTCCCGGAAGCAAAAACGCAGATATCGATAGCAGAGGGAAAAGACAACCAAGCAGCCACTTAATGACAGACAACATATCAAACAAACATGTCAGAGGAAGGAAGGGAAAACCATTGCAATCTAAACACAAGGTGTAGCACGAGTCGATACACGGCTCAGCACTAGTGAACGCGATGGTGAGAGTATTTTAAAGATGATTCCAGTAGGGTCTGTCTAGAGTTCGTAGAGCGGTGGGCTAGCGCTACCAACCTATAACACTACATGAGAAGTGCACGGACCAGAGATTTGCAGTCAGCGGCAGGGGCGGAGGCTAGGCTACTACAATACAGGAACGTGGTTGGCAATCCGCCTTGAGAACATCTCCCACCACTGAACGCTGAGGCGACCGTTCGAGTGAGAGCATCTTTCAGCACTTTTTGCTGCTCTTCTGTAAGGGCGTAGAGGTCGCTTGGACCTCTGGTAGCGTGGATAAAGGTATTGGCATTGCTTAGTTCATCTCGAGGCTGTGATTAATTTAATTAATTTCGGTTTGCGATGCATAAGCAACGGACTCGTGTCCCCCCTTTCTTTGCATTTCCACTTAATTACATGTGCCTGTGTGTAACAGTGAATGGAATGCTTTCTTCTGAATGTCTCCCATTCACCAAAACGTAAAAATACCTTCACCGATATTACTGCCGATTTGATTCTATTCTGCAGTGGTCAGTGCGGTCAGCTGCGAATTGTCATTTTCCATTATCTTGTTGGAGGTATCTTCTTGTATTGTGGTGTAACATTTGCTCGTTGGCCCCCACTTGGCTTAAGTTCGCTGCCGCTTTTAAATAGTGCTGTTCATTTTATGGATCTTAAAACAAAAAAACAATAAATATCTGTATGTGTAAGGGACTATAGAGCAATTTCAATTTTACTATTTTTAACTGATTGTACACTTTAGCCAACCATGTGCTCTAAATTTAGTTACTAAGGCTATGTTTAACTTCGGACTTTACATTCTTATTCCCTTTTACATAACGGTTCCGGACACACTTCCCCAGGCCCATCAAGTGTCCTAATCGCTCTTTGCTGAATTCTCTAAGCATCCGTATACAAATGAACTGAGCTTTCTCCTCTTCCCTGCCACGTCGTCTCTTACTTCTTGAAGCTGACCTGTGTCTGTTTATGTTTGCTGAATATCCTCGCCCGAGCGCATGTTAGGGGGTGACTGAAACATCAATTTGGCAAAGTATTCATTTGTTGTTTTGGATGGTATATCCACCTTGATGTTGTAAGTGTATGAACATGTGTTATTCGATTCAGTGCTTGAGATATACAACGTTTGTTTGTTTAAAGTTTTATTGAATATAGATACACAGAGCTCTATATTACCTGAGGTATAAGTTACACATAGACACAACTGTAAATAATATTCAAAATCAATAAGTAACGTTTTCATTTAAAAGCACTGCCCACTGATGCTGTACCACACGATCTGGTATACATGCACTCTGTCAAGACTCCAAATTGCAGGGGGGGGGGGGGGGGGAGGCGGGGAGGAGGAGTGGCGTAGGTCTGTTTCTTCACAGGGTAGAAGGTTTTTTCTCGACAACTATGACTTTATTTTACCAAAGGAAAATCTGAGAGTTCTTAACAGTTGTGGCCACTGCGAAATACCTCAACAGGTTTGGAAGTGCGGTTCACAATGGAGCTTTTTACAAACAGATAATACTACTCCAGTATGAGAGGATGCCTGATTTACAAGGAGCATAGATTTTGCCTGGCCAATTGGTAAACTACACGTCTCCCAGTGCGGTTCACAAAGAGGATTCTTAGGTCTGGATAATATTATTAATGCACATGAAGGCAACTGATCTGCGAGGCGCACAGATTTTGCCTGCACGTTTGTTAAAGTGACAGAAGATAAAGATAGTTATTTTTTAATTTGGATCACGAAAGCTGGAAATTAATATTCTTGATAGAAAACTTTATGTCCAATGTTATGCTCATCACATCAACTATTCTAAAACCTGTTTCCCATTATTACCGATGAGACAATTAATTTTGATGTACAGTCTTCAGAAACGGCAGCTATTCTTTGACAATTATATGGCTATTGAAAAAGTTATGATTTTATTCTCAAAGGACAGAATTATAATTCCATTTGTGGGTGCTTGAGTGTGAAATAGAACACCATGACACTCAAAATAGCTCCACGTCAGTCTCACAGAGTATCTGGAGGAAGCTGCCTGAGGAAGCTTGTGTTCTAAACACGCAAGTAAATAATATACCATTATAGTGTATTCAACAGGAACTTCAAGAGGAGGTCCATAGCGAGATTCGCGAGGGGCTTCAAGATTGGTTTCAAGAGAGCGGTTCAAGACAGTGTACAGGATGTTTTTGGTGCTTGAGTGTAAAATTGAACGATATGACGGTCAAAATATCCCCATGCTAGGCTCACAAAATATCTGTAATTGGAAGTAAAACTAAGTAAAGCTATATTTTAAACACACTAATAAATAATGTGGTACCATTTTAGTGTAATCAACAGGAACTTCAAGACGGTTCTTCCATAAGAAGGTTCGTGAGGAAGTTCAAGATCGGCTTCAAGAGATAGGTTCATGACAGTATACAAGAGACTGCATAAGAGAACATACAAGAAAGGATACAATAGAGGAGTTAAAGACATTGCTTCAACTTTTGGGTATGTAACATGATTTTGACACAGGGCTTCAACAGAGGGGTTGAAGAGAGTATTCAGGAGGATATCCATATTGAGATTCGTGACAGTGTTGAAGGGATGGTTCAAGAGATATTACAAGCAAGAGAGGAGTTGATCGCAGAGGTTCAAAGGTGGGGTCAAGACAGGAATTCAGACAGGGGCTTAGAACTAGTTTCCAAGACGGTGATTCCCGAGGTATTGAAGACGTTGTAGTTCAAGAGACAGTACTATAGTGGGTACAAAAGCATGTGCAAGAGATGAATGTGTTACATAGATGTTCTATTAAAAAAGGGAAGCTGTAACCAACATGCACAAAAATAGCCCAGAGAAAAACGGGCGTGCGTCCAACAGCACAGCCACAGGTGTGCTCGTCCCAACGTGA
The DNA here is from genome assembly GCF_023898315.1 of Schistocerca nitens. Classification (NCBI taxonomy): domain Eukaryota; kingdom Metazoa; phylum Arthropoda; class Insecta; order Orthoptera; family Acrididae; genus Schistocerca; species Schistocerca nitens. The sequence continues at coordinate 64,543,250 of NC_064617.1, forward strand.
ACCCCAACAGAGCTGAAGGGGACCCAGGCGATATGGTCGCTCAGTGGACGAAGTCCCCCCAGGTGGTCCACGTGTTGTTCCAGCGCGCAGGGTCCGCATTATCGTCGGCGTCGACGTTGAGCGGCTGCCGGGCCGTCCGCCTGTAGAGGTCCAGCACCTCCTCGAAGCGGGGACCGAAGCGGCCGTCCTGCCCCCTGTACAGGTTCCGCCTCTCGCAGGGGTCCGCCTCCACGTCGAACAGGCACGGCTCCAACAGCGGGTCGCACTCGACTGCCTCTCCGTCGTCACCAGGGCACTCCACCAGGGCGGCGCTGCGAGCGGCCGCCACTGTCTCCTCCGTCACCTGCCAAAGTCACGTAGTTGTTGCAGTGGTATCGTATGGCGCATAGGTAATGAACATGTTGACGCAGGGCCTGCCAAACGCTGCACAGTGTGCAGACGTGCGGAAGTGCTGCACATGTGCGCACGTGTGCGACAGCGAGCGACAGCGACATCTGTTATTAGACATGTGTCCTAAATGAACGGCGGCGGCTCCACTTCCCTGTTTATGTGGTACACGCAAGAGCTCGTTTGTGAAAGATTTTTCTCGTTGATGAAAATGAATAAATCAAGGTTTCGATCAAGCATAAGTGATGAAAATCTTCGCAACTGCTTACGTTTGTCAATGAGCCGTGCTTTTGCGCCCGATTTTAACTATATCATTTCTCATGACGAGTGATAAACGTGTTTGCATTTATTCTTTTCATAATTAAAAATTATTGTTTACTAATTGTGCATTATTGCCTCATTCTGCTCCATGTTACATTATTATCAGGAAAATTGGTCATTAAACCGATTGTTCAAATGGTTCAAATGGCTCTGAGCACTATGGGACTCAACATCTTAGGTCATAAGTCCCCTAGAACTTAGAACTACTTAAAACTAACTAACCTAAGGACATCACACACACCCATGCCCGAGGCAGGATTCGAACCTGCGACCGTAGCAGTCCCGCGGTTCCGGACTGCAGCGCCAGAACCGCTAGACCACCGCGGCCGGCAAACCGATTGTTCCAATGTATACTTACATTTATGGTTTTTTATTCATGTGAGAAGGGCTACGCTCAGCTGAAGTCGATAAAACATAACACTCATCTAATTGTCGGTTATTATGGAAATTTCAGACGGAACTGATGAAAGATATAGCAATAATGGTATTGAAATAACAGGTGATCATCGAGAGGTCTGCGGTTATCATTCTGTTCAGAGGTCAGTGAGACAGAAATTATGTGGGTGTAACTGAAGGCACCGAGAATTAGTTATAGGAAACCTTGCATTAGTTTAATGTTATTTGAAATCATCAATAAGGTTCGTTGGAAGTCGCTAAGTGCTCTCTTTCTTAAATACTAGATCAAAAACATTACGCGTATTTACGTGCCGTCAGTCAAGCTGCCTTAATAAAATCCCAAAGTTTTTAACTGTATTGCTTGTCTTACTGGGTTAAACTGTTAACATAAAAGTAGAAGTGTCAATGAGCAGACTGTGACAGTAATGTTTAATACGCGTAATACCTTCCCATGGTTGGCTTGCAAGCTGTGGAAAGAGCACTAGAATTCGCCGGTACAGAGTATCCCAGCAAGTGGATAAAGCGACATCTGTGCGTAGAAACATGCACTACATGGACGCTGAGGGCTGCGGCGTGCACGCTGTGACCGGAAGTTGCACATGTGCAGGAGCACCGCACGCGTGCTGAATTTCTGGCCGCCCCTGTGTTAACGCAGGACGAACATACGCCAACGTAGTAAAAAGTAAACACATGACAGACATTAGGGAAAGTTATGGGACGATGACACCAAACGGTAATAAATAACTAAATTCGCAGTAAACCACTTTCCAGCTCTTTACACACAAGAAGAGAAGAACCGAGGAGAGAGCAGTAACCGTGTGACATGAGGAATTCATAAATATTACAAAACTGGATGTGTATGTGATTTTGTGTATATGTGTTTGTATGTGTGTGTGTGTGTTCCATGTCTTCTAAACCACTGGACCGATTTCAACCAAACTTGACACACATATTTCTTACTGTTAGCCAATAATGGCTGTATTGGCAAGAACGAGCTACCTATGAGAGTCCTGGAGATATGACGTCATGAAAAAGGAGATGTGTGGAAAAACTGCCGCATCGTGCATGACGTTTAAATTTATTACTCCTGCGTTACTCCATTCGCAATAAATTTCGCTGACAGTATGCGAACATGCTGCTAAATGCATCTACAAAATTCACGGTAAGACAAATAGTTTAGGAGATACGATGTCTTAAACAATGAGATGCATGAAGCTCAAATATACCGAAGCGCTAAAGAAACTGGCATGGGCATGCATATTCAAATACAGACAGAACTTGGCGCTGTGGTCGCCGACAGTTATATAAGACAAGTGTCTGTCACAGTTGTTAGATCTGTTACTGCTCCTACAATGGCAGGTTATGAAGATTTAAATGAGTTTGAACGTCGTGTTATAATCGGCCCATGAGCAATGGGACATAGAACCTCCGAGATGGCGATGAAGTTGGGATTTTCACGTACGACCAAGAGTACCGTGAATATCAGGAATCCGTCAAAACATCGTATCTCCGACATCACTGCGGAAGGAAAAAGATCCTGCAAGAACGGGACCATCCCTTCCGCAAATTGCTCCTGATTTCAATGCTGGGCCATCAACAAGAGTCATCGTGCTAACCATTCAACGAAGGCCCACTTGTGTACCCTTGATGACTGTACGAAACAAAGCTTTACGCCTCGCCTGAGCCCGTCACCTCCTACATTCGACTGTTGGAAACATGTAGTCTAGTCGGACGAATCTGGTTTAAAATTGTATCGAGCGGATGGGCGTGTACGGGTGTGGAGGCAACATCGTGAACCCATGGACCCTGCATGTCAGCAGAATAATGGTGTAGGGAATGTGCAGTTGGAGTGATACGGAAATTAAAGCAGGACAATGCGACACCCAACATGTCCAGAATTGCTATAGAGTGGCTCCAGAAACACTCTTCTGAGTTTAAACGCTTCCACTGGCCGCCAAATTCCCCAGGCGTGAACGTTATTTAGCACATCTGGCTCGCCTTGCAACGTGCTGTTCAGAAGAGATCTCCAGCCCCGCGTACTCTTACGGATTTATGAACAGCCCTGAGGATTCATGTTGTCGACTGCCTCCAGCACTACTTCAGACATTAGTCGAGTCCCTGCCTCGTCGTGTAGCGGCACTTCTGCCTGCTCGTGGGGGCCCTCCACGATATTAGGCAGGCGTAAAACTTTCCTTGGCTCTTCAGTGTACATGTGTTGTTCATTACATAGGCCGGTCAAATAGTAGTTTTCTCGTACCATAATTGCGGAAGTTTGTTGCTCGACGGTTCTACATCGTTTCAGGGGTGCTGAATCGCAATTTGATGTTTGTTGCGATGCAGGACTTTGGCTTGATGACGACAAACGAAAAGAAACCCAAAATATCTGCCCTTTTTGGTTTTTCCCTTATATCTAGAAAATTCCGCGATGGTCGAAGATGATACAACATTAAAGGAGATAAAATGTCCTACAAAGTGCACTAGTCAGGACTGATTTTCTGACGAGTGGTATCCGCGCTAGAGTGCGCTGAAGAGCAGTGATTTTTCGGCGCTTCTGCGAAAAGGTTAAAAACGCCAACTCCCACCCACTACAACTCGATTAGTACACTTGTTGTCATCGAATGCCTCTACACCACACGGGGCATCAAATTTCCTACATGAGACCTTCAAAATGGTTCAAATGGCTCTGAGCACTATGGGACTCAACATCTTAGGTCATAAGTCCCCTGGAAGTTAGAACTACTTAAACTTAACTAACCTAAGGACCTCACACACACCCATGCCCGAGGCAGGATTCGAACCTGCGACCGTAGCAGTCCCGCGGTTCCGGACTGCAGTGCCAGAACCGCACGGCAACCGCGGCCGGCTACATGAGACCTTCGAAATATTCTCTTTTCTCATAGGGGTGCAGGAAGCAAGGAGAGAAGAACGAAAAATACCTTCTGGGCCCTGTAGCCACATGACTGTTTACACTCAGCTATCTTCATCGTTGCTGTACTTTCGATGTATTACGCATAAAAGAGGTTATTTTGAATGACTGGCGATGAATGTGATGAATACATTACCTAATTTACAACATATTAGGTAAACGATACTAAATAGAAAAATGAAAATGAAATATGTACGTATTAGCATACATGTGCCATGGAATGAAGGCATTTTGAACTCAGAGATCGGTCATCACATCGAGTAGATTATATCGAAAACAGAAAAGCATTTAGTGATGGGGTGTGGATATAACAGATAGATAAGTTATATAGTGAAAGATCAATGTATGAAGAAATACCTATACTTATATGCACAGTTTGCTTGTCCCCGTTCCACTGTTGGTGGCCTATGCCATGTTTCTTGAGCACTAGAAGCTCCAGGTGAAGGTTCTTGGGTAATCGAAGGTGCAAAAAATGCCTCTGAGCAGTATGGGACTTAACAGCTGTGGTCATCAGTCCCCTAGAACTTAGAACTACTTAAACCTAACTAACCTAAGGGCATCACACACATCCATGCCCGAGGCAGGATTCGAACCTGCGACCGTAGCAGTCGCGCGGTTCCGGACTAAGAGGCTAGAACCGCGAGACCACCGCGGCCGGCAATCGAAGGTGCAGGAAAAGTAGCAGGGGTATGGAAACACCTGCATAAACAGTGAGTTTTTGGTGATCTTCAACCTAAGAAATTGTAATTGAATGTTTGATGGTAATTTATTACGATAGAGATAGATTGATTATTAGAGATGCAAAAATATTACACGAATTAATATCTTCAATCACCTTGGATGTTTCAGACAGTGGTACTGTAAGACGGTTATCCAGGTAATCTTCGTCTTCTGTATCGAGACTGTTGTTGATGTTGCAAAACGACCCTCCACTTTACTGCCACATCTCCGAGAAAACAGTTATGCTCGCCTACCCACATAACGACGTTGGGACTCTGATAGTACTCTCGGGAGAGAGGGTTTTCTGTTTGGAAATGGATGCCAACACATTTTTGGTCAACTCCGACCATAATGTGAAATGAAATCTCATCTCTGCAAGCTTGACTAATAAAAATTGGGCACATATTAAGTCAAGTGTTTCATTCAGTACTGCCACCTCCTGACATGTGTGCTACTCCTGCACACTGTAAGGATAAAAACATGAAAGAAGTAGAAAACGAAAGCTGATGTCGACAAGAAATTAGAAAGAACCATCCACACATGCAGGAAGTTGCCAAACCCAGATGGATTTTTATTGCTGTTAGATACGCAGATGCTATTCTTCAAAGAAATGTGTCAGAATATGAGACACCCGCTAAACCCGCTTGGCATAACAGCTGACTAGGATTTTGGAAAGGACCAAATAAGGTTTGGGTCAGTTTCACCTTAAAATTGTAATTTATTGTAATTTAATAACACATTTACAACCAAAGCGGCACATAGCCGAACTTTTACAAGTACGAGTTTTCACGGCTGAAGGCCTCCAAACAAGAAATCTTAAAAATCAACAAGGTAAATTTCAAGTGACTGTAAACAGGCAGCTACAATTACAAACAATTACAAATAAAATATATATGCGCTGAAAGCCTCATGACAAGGGTGGATAGACAAACATAAACAAGATGAAACATTAACGGCTGAAAGCCCACAGTAAAATTTTCAAGATTTTAAAATAAATTACCATAACCTTTCAAAGACAGAAGGCCGCAATGTTTATGCTTGAAAGGTAATTTTAAGAATAAGGTTCCAAGCCGTAATGTTTAAGCTTGAAAGGTACTTTTAAGAATAAGGTTCCAAGGCTGAAGGCCCACAATTAATTTTCCGAAATTAAAAAAAAAATATAACCACAAGCCTTAAGTTTTAAGTAGCTGGAACCGTACTGAAAGAAAAGACAACACAACGTCAATAACCTTTCAGAAAATATCCACTTGCCGGAATTAAAAATTATTTACATAAAACACCGTAAAACGAAGAATTTTTCTTTTATTGGCTATGATAGATTATAAACAGACAATTAAAACCGGTGAGAAAGACAGTAAAGACAACAGCACTCAGAAGCCTCCAAAGAGTCGGTCTGCCCTCATTCTCTTTGGTGAAACAGGTGGTGAGCCAAGCTACACTTGATCCGTCGGAACCTAACCAAGGGACAGCCACGGACCGCCTGACAAACGACTTGCTTGACACCAATCGGTACATGAGAATTCAAACACAAAATGTTATGGGAGTGATTATCCACAGTCAAATATGTATATGTACGAGGGTTGTTTTTTAACTAAGGGCCGTTTTTATTTTTAAAAAAAGATAGAAATACTTTTGTAAAAAAACTTTTATTTTCAGATTCTACACACTTTTTACTATTTTTCTACATAGTTGCCTTGTTTATTTAAGCACTTGTCATACCGTACAACTAAGTTTTTAATTCCCTCTTCAAAGAATTCGGCCGCCCGCTCCGACAGCCAAGAGTTCACGGCCGCTTTCACTTCATCGTGGTCATTGAAGCGCTGCCCGCCAAGATGGTGTTTCAGGTACCGGAAAAGGTGAAAATCGTTAGGAGCAAGGTCGGGGCTGTATGGTGCATGGTCCAAAACTTCCCAGCCAAAAGAATCAATCGAATCCCGAGTCTTTTGAGAGGTGTGAGGCGTAGCGTTATCGTGCAGGAGCAAAACTCCTTTTGTCAGCATGCCGCACCTTTTGTTTTGAATTGCTCTGCGGAGCTTCTTTAGAGTTGCACAGTAGGCATCTGAGTTGATTGTCGTTCCTCGTGGCATAAAGTCCACTAGCAAAACACCGCACCGGTCCAAGAACGCAGTTGCCATAATCTTGCGCTTTGACAGCGTCTGTTTGGCTTTGACCTTGACGGGTGAGGTTGTGTGTCGCCATTCCATCGATTGTCGCTTGCTTTCGGGAGTGATATGGGATACCCATGTTTCATCTCCAGTGACAATTTGACTCAACATGTCATCCCCTTCTTCCTCGTAACGAATCAAAAAGTCCAATGAAGTGGCAAATCTCTTCCCTTTGTGGTCCTCTGTGAGGAGTCTGGGTACCCACCGAGAACACAGTTTCTTAAAGTTTAGGTTTTCAGACACAATTTTGTACAAAACCGATCCTGAAACTTGTGGAAATTCCAAAGAAAGAGTGGAAATTGCGAATCTTCTGTCCTCACGAATCTTTGTTTCGACTGCAGCCACCAAATCATCAGTGATCACAGTGGGCCGGCCTGAGCGTTCTTCGTCATGGACGTTTTGACGGCCATTTTTAAACACTCTAACCCACTGACGCACTTTACCTTCACTCATTGCATTCAAGCCATAAACTTCTGTTAACTGACGATGAATTTCTGCAGCTGATAGGCTTCTCGCGGTCAAAAAACGTATCACTGACCGTTATGTCACACGCGGCGGGCGATTCAATAATCGTAAACATTATAAAGTAGCACAGCGATGCGTACACGTCAGCTACAGAGCCGCAACTTGCATCAGTGTGAACGGGAAGGATGCCGGCAAGTGGTGCGGTGGCTTGTTGCGGCGTCCGCGCGAACTATGGGACTATACGCGCGAACGGCCCTTACTTAAAAAACAACCCTCGTATTAAGCTGTCAAAACTACACACCGTGTTGGACTGCGACAACAGGTGAGGAAAGGACACTGCCTGAAATTACATTAGTGGCCAGGGCAGGTAACTGTAACACTAACGGCCACAAGGCAGAGAATTCCGCTGGTGCACTTGAATTGCAATCAACCAATATAGTTAATTCCACCACATGGCGGCTAAATTTGAGCAATACCAACACTTGGTACTGCTCACAGGAAAACCTCCCCAACAGCGAACCACCGAAACGAATCACACAACACGAATAGACGTGGCTTGGGTACTTGAAACCACTACTCAACTTTGACATCCTGGGTCGGTGAACCACGAGCTCGTAGCGATCGGACAGCTCCACATACTTTCTGACACTGCGCAGGGACCGCCAGCGGATCCAGCTGACTGCACCTCGTGGAGGTAACTTTCCTGGTCCGCAGCAATCGACCGACTGCCCTCAGACCCTTAGCCGGAAACAATATGCACGAAACCAAAGGTGGTACACGGTGCAAATATCGATACACATCGCTGCTGCCACACATAGTAACAAGAAGAACCACAGCATAACTGCAACAAGGGCGGGATACCAAACACAGATAGTCAGCCAAGTTCACGAAAACGCATAGTCGGGAGTGAGCACAGCTAAGAATATACTGTACGTAGATATTATTCGTACTAAATTTACAAGGCGAGCAAAAACTGACTTTTTTTTCTTGCAGTGTTACGGCAATTAATTCACGCACTTGGTGATACCGGTCATTACGGGCCACCTTCAGATCATTTAAGCTTATTGTCGAGTGGCATAGCAACTTTGTACCTACGTACAACAATCCCAGAATTAGCGAACAGTGGCGGTAGAAAGAGTCTTCGTCACCATCATCCGTCATATAAGCCTCTTCCAGACTTTTCGTTAGCTTTCCACTTCCAGAGTTGTCCTGTTTGTTCTTTATGTCGACAGGCCGGCCGGTGTGGCCGTGCGGTTAAAGGCGCTTCAGTCTGGAACCGCGTGACCGCTACGGTCGCAGGTTCGAATCCTGCCTCGGGCATGGATGTGTGTGATGTCCTTAGGTTAGTTAGGTTTAATTAGTTCTAAGTTCTAGGCGACTAATGACCTCAGAAGTTAAGTCGCATAGTGCTCAGAGCCATTTGAACCACTTATGTCGACAGTTTTGCTTCCGTCAGTTCATCCACTAGGTCGTTTCTTATCACGTTGTAGTGACCACAGAATTCTCTTAGTTCATATCCAATCACCTCGTCTTGCTAAACGCCTATGCCCATTTCGCTATCATAATAGTGTCGGTAGTGGTACGACATGATTACGCACCACAGGTTCTCTGGAACGTTCAGAGCTTTGCACGTTTTTTTCCGGTAGGGGTGAGGCTATGGAATATTCCTTCAAATTTCGCGTTTCGCCTGGTACGAAGCACAGCCTCACCAAATGTTATGGACAGGCCGACGGCGGAAATGCCACTTTATACGCGTGGTCACCGTAACAACTTCGGCCGGCCGTCTACGCTTCCCATCCGATCCAAATTCACAACCCGTTACACACTCGCCCACACTTAGGTTTTCCCTGATCTCGCGAAATCGCTCATGGCAAATGCCGGCGTGGTCCCTCTGAAAGGGCGCGGTCGCATTTCTTCGCCATTCTTCTACATCTACAGCTACATCATACTTCCACAAACCACCCAACGGTATCTGGTGGAGGGTACTTCTGGGATCACTAACTCATTCTCGCTTTCCTGTACCACTCGCGAATGGCGTGTGGGAAGAATGATTGTCGTTAAGTCTCTGTATTAGCTCTAATTCCTCAGATTTTCTAGGGGTGGTCATTTCTCGAGATGTTTGTGGAAGGGCGTTACATGCTTTCCAACTCTACCCCAAAGTATTCTCTCCAAATTTCAAAAGTAAATTCTTTGTGATGCTTCTCTCCTGTACCGTCTGCCACTGGTGCTTCTTGAGCATGTCGGTAACGCTATGGCGTCGACTAAACACGATCCTCTGACGGAACGCGCCGCTCTTCGTTGGATCTTTTCGGTTTCTTCTATTAGTCCTACCTGGTAAGGATTCCACACTGATCAACAATACTCGAGATGGGTCTAACAAACGCTTTGTAAGCCACTTCCTTATAGGTGATCAACATTTCTTTTTAATATTCTTCCTACGAATATCTGTCTGGCATTTTCTTTCCCTACTATTTTCTTTATGTGATCATTCCACTTAAGATCGCTCTAGACAGTTAGTCTTGGATATATTACAGTAGATATAGTTTCCCTTAGATTCTCATCAACGGTGTTGCTTTACAGTAGTGCGTTTCTTTTCTTATGCATGCTCAATATATTACGTTCAGTGTCAACTGCCAGTGCCTACACCATTCATCTATCCTCTGCAGGTCGTTCTAGAAATCGATACCGTGTTCTGGAGTTGCAACTTGTTTATACACAACACCGTCCTCTGCGAACTGTCTTAAGGAGCTTCCGACTCTTTCTATTAGATCATTTATATACTGAGTAAACAGTAACACTGCTGTCACACTTTCTTAGCGTGCTCTTGAATTTACCTTTACATCCGTTGATTTTGTTCCGTTAAGAGTGACGTATTGAATACTATCTGTAAGAAAGTCTTGTTTCCAGCGCAAATCTGGTCAGGTACTCCGTAAGCTCGTATTTTTTTCACCAAACGGTAGTGTGGGTCGGTGTGAGATGCCTTCACGAAGTCAAGGAACTCGTCGTCAACCTGTGCGCCGTTGTCTACGGCATGCCTCGATGTGAAAGGAACGTTAAGACTTAATCCCCCTTCCTTCCTGTTGATTAGTCTTTGCTCACATCCCTTCTGTCACCACCTCTACAGCGCCCGTGCCTTAAGAGTTTGCCCACAGGAAACTGCTGACCTGAACACGTTATCCTCAACATGGCACTAAAAATAATGTGAATCATGGCTACGTTTGGTCAATGTGATAGTCGTGATGTTTGTCCGTCTTCACTGTTCCATCTGTCTGGTAACATTTCATCCAATAACTGACGAACCTTCGTGCTGCGGTTCACCATTTGGTGAAACATCACCCGTGGTAGAAAGCCTTGTAACCGTTGCAGCGTCTGCGACGGAAGAGATGTTCGCAGAGACGTGGAAGGAAACTGAGCGTCATCTAGACGTTTTACGGGCAGCAAACAGAGCGTTGCACATCCATGAAAAACTTGGGAGTTAACCTAAAATTTGCAACAAATCGGGTAGCTGCAGTTCCTTAGAAAAAATTTTTGGTAATCAGCGTAGGTCTTTAGGGTCACACGGTAATGTACTTTAGGCGGCAGTGAACCAAATATTGTGACTGTTGAATATGAGTAGCGAAACAACAAAGGCAGATTTCGATGTGAAAGTGGAATTTAATTTAAATGTTACTGTAAGCTTGGTTGCGTCTAGCTATTGCTACGCACAAATTCAATAAACGAAAAAAGTACACTGAGATGACAAAAGTAATGTCGACATAATAGTTTTCTTTGTATGGCAGCGCGTCATAATGTATAAAATGACCCAGAACAAGGCCGCTGCAACCGTGGGCGAAACGCTGTTTTTTTTTCTTTTTCTCCAGCAGCAGTAGTTTTATACATTATGACGCGGTACCATACCCAGAAAACTTTTATGTCGACTGACTCTGGCCGCGTAAGCCTACGCAATTATAAAAGTTATGTAGTAGTGATATGAACATATTCAGACGGCCGTAGTACGGCATACTCAAGGTATAAAAGGGCAGTGCATTGGCGGAGCTGTCATTTGTACTCATATGATTTATGTGATCAGATTTCCGAAGTGATTATGGCCGGAAGACGGGAACTAACAGACCTCGAACGCGGAGTGGTAGTTGGGGCTAGACGCATAGGACATTCCATTTCGAAAATGGGGCGCATGACCTCGCTTGTTTGGTCCTTTTCCGCAAATCACCAAACCTATTTCGGGAATCGTTATTGTTGTTGTTGTGGTCTTCAGTCCTGAGACTGGTTTGATGCAGCTCTCCATGCTACTCTATCCTGTGCAAGCTTCTTCATCTCCCAGTACCTACTGCAGCCTACATCCTTCTGAATCTGCTTATTGTATTAATCTCTTGGTCTCCCTCTACGATTTTTACCCTCCACGCTGCCCTCCAATGCTAAATTTGTGATCCCTTGATGCCTCAAAACATGTCCTACCAACCGATCCCTTCTTCTAGTCAAGTTGTGCCACAAACTTCTCTTCTCCCCAATCCTATGCAATACCTCCTCATTAGTTACGTGATCTACCCACCTTATCTTCAGCATTCTTCTGTAGCACCACATTTCAAAAGCTTCTATTCTCTTCTTGTCCAAACTGGTTATTGTCCATGTTTCACTTCCATACATGGCTATACTCCATACAAATACTTTCAGTAACGACTTCCTGACACTTAAATCTATACTCGATGTTAACAAATTTCTCTTCTTCAGAAACGATTTCCTTGCCATTGCCAGTCTACATTTTATATCCTCTCTACTTCGACCAGCATCAGTTATTTTACCCCCTAAATAGCAAAACTCCTTTACTACTTTACGTGTCTCATTTCCTAATCTAATCCCCTCAGCATCACCCGATTTAATTTGACTACATTCCATTATCCTCGTTTTGCTTTTGTTGATGTTCATCGTATATCCTCCTTTCAAGACACTGTCCATTCCGTTCAACTGCTCTTCCAAGTCCTTTGCTGTCTCTGACAGAATTACAATGTCATCGGCGAACCTCAAAGTTTTTACTTCTTCTCCATGAATTTTAATACCTACTCCGAATTTTTCTTTTGTTTCCTTTACTGCTTACTCAATATACAGATTGAATAACATCGGGGAGAGGCTACAACCCTGTCTCACTCCTTTCCCAACCACTGCTTCCCTTTCATGTCCCTCAACTCTTATAACTGCCATCTGGTTTCTGTACAAATTGTAAATAGCCTTTCGCTCCCTGTATTTTACTCCTGCCACCTTCAGAATTTGAAAGAGAGTATTCCAGTTAACGTTGTCAAAAGCTTTCTCTAAGTCTACAAATGCTAGAAACGTAGGTTTGCCTTTTCTTAATCTTTCTTCTAAGATAAGTCGTAAGGTTAGTATTGCCTCACGTGTTCCAACATTTCTACGGAATCCAAACTGATCTTCCCCGAGGTCCGCTTCTACCAGTTTTTCCATTCGTCTGTAAAGTATTCGCGTTAGTATTTTGCAGCTGTGACTTATTAAACTGATAGTTCGGTAATTTTCACATCTGTCAACACCTGCTTTCTTTGGTATTGGAATTATTATATTCTTCTTGAAGTCTGTGGGTATTTCGCCTGTCTCATACATCTTGCTCACCAGATGGTAGAGTTTTGTCATGACTGGCTCTCCCAAGGCCATCAGTAGCTCTAATGGAATGTTGTCTACTCCCGGGGCCTTGTTTCGACTCGGGTCTTTCAGTGCTCTGTCAAACTCTTCACGCAGTATCTTATCTCCCATTTCAATCGTTAGGGAGTTCAATATTCCAGTATCCACTATGTCAAGAGTATGACAAGAATACCGAATTTTAGGCATTGTCTTTCACCACAGACGACGCAATGGCCGGCGGCCTTCATATAACGACCGAGAGCAGCGGCGTTTAAATTGAGTTATCAGTGCTAACAGCTAAGCAACAATCCGTGAAATACCGGCAGAAATCAATGTGGGCCTTACTACGAAAGTATTTGTTAGTGCAGCGCTGCGAAATTTGTTGTTACTGGGCTGTGGCGGCACACGACCGACTCCAATACCAGTGCTGACAGCGCGACATCGCCTGTAGCGCATCTTTGGGGCTCGTCACTTTATCAGTTGAACCCTCGACGATTGGGCACCCGTGGTCTGGTCAGCTGAGTCTCGATTTCAGGTTAGAACTGAAGCAAAGTTCGAGTGTGGCACAGATCCCACGATGCCAAGAACCCAAGTTGTTGACAAGGCTCTGTGCAAGCTCGTGGTGACTCCATAAAGGTGTGGTCTGTTTTTACATGGGATCTTGGTCCTCTGTTCTAAGTGCACCAATCATTGACTGGAAATACTTATGTTCGGCTAGTTTCAGACCACTGGCAGCTATTCATGGACTTCATGTTCCCAAAAAGCGATGAAATTTTTACAGATGAAAATGTGCCATGACACTCGGCCACAGTTGTTCGCTATTGGTTTGAAGAACTTTCTGGGAAGGTCGAGTAAATAATTTAGCCACCCATATCGCCCGTCATGAACCCCATAGAACATTTATGGGAGGTAAGTTCGTGCATAAAATCAATCACCGGCAACACTTTCACAATAATGGATGACTATACTGGCAGCATGAATCAGTACTTCTGTAGAGGACCTCCAATGACTTTTGAGCACGTGCCATGTCGACCTGCTGCACTATACCGGGAAGAAAGAGGACTGACACGATATTAGGAGATGTCCCATGACTTTTGTCGCTTCAGTACGTTATGAAATGTTATCCTTTTCATTTAAATGGGAGAAGACGTCATGGTTCGTAAAGAAAAGAGACATGGTTTCTTTTGGTCAACACTGACGGGATTTACGCTGAGCTTGTTTTCTCGACGAGCCTCGCCTTACCCACGGCCGATCTCCACAGGGAAAACGGTTCCAGTTAAGAATCAGCAAAAATACAGGGCCAGGAATGTTACAACTGTCTCTATTACGTCGTCGGCTTCTCGATTTTGACTGATTAGTTGGTGTGTTTTTCTGCCCTTTCTTGTTATGGCCAGCATGCAGCACTCCATTCCTCGTTAAACTACCCTCGATTTTTGAACTGTCTGCGAATTTAACGTTCAAGTTTCAATTACGGTAGTAAGTCAGTACGGTATTGATAGTTCGTTGGCTATAGACATTTCGTTGGAGTCATATTGGGAATTTACAAACGAACACAGCGTTCAGTTTCCCATAAGAAGTCCTAGCTATTCCTACGCTAATGTTTACTTGTTAAAGCATTCATCCGCTTATCGTTTTCATTTCTCTAAAGTATATTAATTCCTCAGCTGTGTCTATGGCATAATCACGAATCTCTACTACTCCGTTATCGGTGTACCAGTTACTGTTTTCCTACCAGGACACCAATTGTACATTATTCTGGTGTTATTGAAATTAATCTTCAGGCTTGCTGTCATATCTACCTCATTTATTTCCTCCATCCTCTGCTGGAGTTTTTATGGATCCTAAAAAATCAAAACAAAAGTCTTCAGCCAATCAGATCTCGCTTAGATAACAAATATTCATATATAGTCCTTCTTCGTCCCAGTACGATGATTTAAAGACGTCTTGTAAAAACTGCAAAAACTACTTTTGTTGCAATAAAGTCACCTTGCTTAGCTCCTTTGTCAATTCTCAACTTGTCATTCTCTTGATGTAAGTTATTGGAGTCTGCAGCCTCGCTGTTTTATACATTGCGCAACAAACTGACATACATTTTCCTTCGGTTCTAAGACGCTAACAGTATATATTAAATTTGGTCATAGTTTATACATCCGATACAAAGTGGTAACTAATATTCGTGGCTTCTTTTTGTGACTTCGTTGACAGAAGAGGGTTGGTCTACTATGCTATACATACTTTTAAAGCAACAGCTCACGAATTGTTTGTAGAATCGAATTTCAAACCGGCACACGCATTTAATACAAAGAAAATTCATACACTGTTGCTGTTCCTACCATAGTCTATGGATTCATAGCGGGCAGTAGGGTCAGACAGGCCAGTGAAGTAGTTCCGAAAACGTTTTCCAGAAATTCTCTTGAGCAGCTGATTCGACAACCTGCTCGCAAAGGAAATATTTTGGACCTTGTAGCTACAAACAAGCCGGCGGTGACACTATAGTGAGAGGGATTAGTGGCTATGGTGTCATCGTAGGGACGATAGTTACTAGCTAATAAATCAGTCAGTTAGGCTGCAAGAGGTAAAAAATTACAAGAATCATTGAGTTCAAATATGATTGATGTAGAGGCTTTATGGTCAAAGTTTATATCGACTGCAAATCGCGGTCTACAGTAGTATGAGCCGACCAAGTGGATTATAGTCGCAAAAAAACCCACTGTGGTTTAATACAAAAACACGGAAAGTGCTGAGGAAGCAGATTGTTGCAATTTCGGTTAAAAAGACACAGAAATGTTGACAGACAAAAGTTAATAGAAACTGGTGCGTCTATAAGAATATCGAAGAGCGAAACAACTGCTTTGCCGACTTATGTTAGCAAAAGATCTTACTGACAACCCGAGAAAATTCTGGTCTTCTGAAAAATAAATAGACGAGTCAAAGGCTACTATTCAGGATGGAACACCGATTCGCTTTCACAGAGAGTACTGGACGATATTGGCTTCTTACTTTATCGCAAAGCTCTCGTCCAGCGCAAACTCCCAAGCGACTGGAAAAACGCAAAGACGATTCCTGTGTATAAGAAGGATAATAGAACTGGCTCGCAAAACTGAACACCAGTACCTTTTAGCGTCGGTTTACTACAGAATTCTTGGGCATTTCTGAATTCGAATACAATAAATTTCGTTGGGACAAATAATTTGTCCACAAATCAGCTCGGATTTAGAAAGCATCACTTGTGTGAAACTCTGTTGACTTTTCCTCACACGGTACCGTATGCTGCGAACCATGGATGAAGGGCAACAAGCTGATTGAAATTCCTAGATTTCTGGAAAGCAGACCACTGCACTACTGCAGACTGTTTACGAAGGACAGAGCATATGTAATAATTTCTGGGATACGTGAGGGACTTGGAGACTTCTTAAATAATAAAAGCGAGTACGATATCCTGGAGTGGACGTGTTCATCAGGGAAAAGGCTATCGTCAGGCATGATCCAGGGGAGTGCGATCTAGAACGCTTTTGTTCTCTTTAAATACAAATTATCTGTTAGTGTGAGTTGAAATCAGCAACTGTCTGCTGATGACCCTGGGGCATACGGGAATGTGCCCTTTCTGAGCGATTGCAGGAGGATAAAGGACGCCTTAGACAATTTCTATTTGGCGTGAAGAATAGGAGCTTGCTCTGAATGGAGAGAAAAATAAGTTAATGCAGATGAATAGCTAAAACAATCCTGTAATTTTCAAATTCTGTATTAGCGGTGTGGTGCTTGATACAGTCACGTCAGTTAAGTACCCGGGCGTAAGTTGCAGAACGATATGAAATACTAAGAGCTGGTAAGGCCGGTAGTAGGAAAGGAGGATGATCGACTTCCGTTTGTTGGCAGAATTCTGGGAATGTGTTGCTCATTTGTAAAAGCGTCCGGGATCAGAACACCAGTGAGAATCGTTTTTTAATACTGCTCGCGTGTTTGGGATCACCAGCAGGTCGGATTCAGGGAAAACATCGAAGCAATTCGGAGGCGTGCTGCTAGATTTGTTACCGGTGGGGTCAATTGACATGCGAGTGTTACCGAGATGCTTCGTGAACTCAAATGGGGATCCCTCGAGAGAGTACGACGTTCTTCTCGTGGAACACTATTGAAAAGACTTAGAGAACCGGCATTTGCGCTGACAATAGAACGATTCTACTGCCACCGAAGTAGATTTTGCGTAAGGGCCATGTAGAAAAGGTAAGTGGTACTGGAGATCGTACGGAGGCGTGTAGACCATCGTCTTTACTCTCACTCTCTCTGTCTCTCTCTCTTTCTCTCTCTTTGTCTCCATCTCTCCATTTGCGAGTAGATTAGGAAAGGGGATTACCGTCAGTGGTACAAGGTACCCTCCGTTATGCACCGCATAGTGGTTTGTTGAGTATGGACGTAGATGTAGGAGTGAGGCACGATATTGCAGTCAACCTTCAATCATTGGAGTACCTTTAATATCTTTCATGTTTAGAAAACAGTGCTTAACAGTGTCTGAAATCTCCACAACATGGCACAAATTTCACAAGATGCGAATGGAACAGTGACACGAAAGTGTAGACTAAATTTCTTTTGCTTCACGTCTATCGTCACCAATATGTAGATACTCAGACTACCGGTTACGGTTAGCAATAACCATCTGCAGATCTTTCATTACGTTACTTTCGATGCCAATTAGTTTTAAAATGTTCAAATGTGTGTGAAATCTTCTGGGACTTAACTGCTAAGGTCATTAGTCCCTAAGTTTACACACTACTTAACCTAAATTATCCTAAGGACAAACACACACATCCATGCCCGAGGGAGGACGAACCTCCGCCGGGACCAGCCGCACAGTCCATGACTGCAGCGCCTGAGACCGCTCGGCTAATCCCACGCGGCTTAATTAGTTTTGCTTCTCGTCTCCATAAAGTCAATTCTTTAACAGTTTGGTGCTAAAACACGTAATCGCTAGCAAACAAGGTGAGCGTATCGGTTACTAGCAACGAATTACATCTCTGACTTTTTATAGAGACGTGCTGCATAACTAATTAACGTCGAAAGTAAGGTGAGGAAAGGTCTGCAGATGGTCATTGGTGACCCAAACCGGAAGTCTGAAGACCTACAAGTTTGTGACAATAGACGTGAAATAAAATAAATTTATTCTAAAAATCGCTACGAGTCATATTTATGATTATGACCAATAAAGTCTTGTAGCGTGTGTGTACACCTTTCGTCAGCGATTAAGCTTTTGCGAATGAGAGAAACTCGTACATTTGAAATCATGAAAAGCCAGCATTTCTTGTGACGTAAGCCACGCGAGCGTAAAGCGCGCTCCGTCCAGGTAACAAAACGTTTCCCCCGGAAACAGCTGCCAGGAATCCCTGAGGCTGCCGTTAGAAGAGCGCGTGCAGATACTATCGCGGCACTTTGCAGATGGCATCGCGCTTGCGTAAGTACGCAAAGTGACGTGGCTGCGAGGCGAGCGTCTGCATGCAAAGCAGCCGACCGCACAATTGCTCGTTAACCTCGCTGTTTCCTACGACTGCCAGTTTGCCTCCTAATGATCGAGCTTCTGGAGGATTAACGATGCGTAATACCAACGCACCGAATGGAGTCTCACTTGTTACACTCGTGGGTCGTCTACTAATTAAAATAAAGCTAAGTGGACTATTTTAAGTGCACGTTTACATTGTATAAGTATAAACATATATTACGTACTCTGTACAGGGTGTTCCAAAATTTATATACTAAAATATAAGCCAAAAACTGTCTGCGCCGCTTGTTACTGTTATTCGTATTATCGGATTCCACTCTTACACGCATGTCCGTCTCTGATGTCGAACTGCTATTCACAGTTTCTGCATAAGTAAGGTGACAGTAACTTTGGGAGCATCAGACATCATCACCTCACGTTTAACTCACATTTTATTAGTTCTTTCGAGACGTAAACTAATGTTTGAATTTGCCTTGAATTCAGTTCCCCCTATTTCATTTTTTTTGTTTAAACCATTACTATGACAGAATTAAGCGTGCAGAAATGTATTGTGCTCGTAAGTTTATCATGTAAGAAACGATGTTATACTACTGTGGCATTTACGCGGTGTCCACGTGGTAAGAGTGTGACGTGCATGTTGAGACAAGGGACGTGAGTGGGGCGGTCGGATTGTGGGGATTGTCGCAAAGGGGCAGAAAGGAGAGACATGCGGGAGGAGAACAGTGAATGTCGAGCGGTCACGATCGACAGTGTCTGCACGGAAACGACAAAAATTAACAGCTCTAAAAACCATGTGGAGGGTGCAAGAAGGCCTCGAGCTTTGTGAGTAAATAATAGCTGCAGTACTGGATATATTACAGTGTCTGCCAAAGTATCTAACATGATTGAAGTAGATGCGTTTGGTACTAACTCTGTAAAATAACTTTTGGTGCCGAGAACGTAAGTGATTAAAACTAATCTATAGTTGAAGAAGAAATACAGTTGTGGGATTCTTCCACAACGGAATCGACGAATTTTACGTCGTAAATTTATAGTGATGTCACCGTTATGGGAGCGATGCCCTAAAGCACATTCTTTCAACATGAGTACAATGGACTCAGTACTCAAGAACAGACATGTTGCCGTGAATTAGTGATACATTGCACAATTGAAGTTTTGCCACACATAACAGTTGGTACCAACGGTGGCGTTGCTTTCCTGGAGTGGTAGTGTGTGCCCCTACTACAGAACTGCCCAATGCAGGCATCCCCCCCCCCACCACCACCACCTTGCACAAATCCTAGACAATGATCAATGACAGCTGAAAGGAGTCGGTAGTGGAACAGCAAAGCGTAATCACATTAGATGGGAACTGGACACTAGCAGGCCAAGACTCTGCGGGTGTCTGGGCCATGGCTGGCATGTCATCTGGCCTTGTATACGCCCCGCCATGGCTGGCACAGGGGTTTTGCGTGAGACCGGTGGTACCTGGAAGGATGGATGTTAAACAACATACTTCAGGTACTTCACATATAGCTTGTAACGGGTTCACTACCCTGCTGGAGCAAATGTAATTTCGTCAAACCAGGAATATATGAAGGGCTTATTTCAATAGTAGTGCAACGGCCTTGCCGCAGTGGATACACCGGTTCCCGTGAGATCACCGAAGTTAAGCGCTGTTGGGCGTGGTCGGCACTTGGATGGGTGACCATCCAGACCGCCATGCACTGTTGCCATTTTTCGGGGTGCACTCAGCCTCGTGATGCCAATTGCGGAGCTACTCGACCGAACAGTAGTGACTTCGGTCATGAATACCATCTTAACGGCCAGGAGAGCGGTGTGCTGACCACACGCCCCTCCTATCCGCATCCTCCACTGAGGATGACGCGGCGGTCGGATGGTCCCGGTAGGCCACTCGTGGCCTGAATACGGAGTGCTTAGTGCTTATTTCAGTAGTGGTACAAGTCCATTGTTCTTAATTCTGAGATATAGAGTCTTAAATGAGCGCTGAAAAATCTGCAGTTGAGATATCCAAGTGGACAAGGGAATTACCGTCCCATTCTACGTGGTAGTCGCGGCTAGTGTCTACTACTTTGTTTCAATGGGCTATGAGCACTATGGGACTTAACTTCTGAGGTCATCAGTCCCCTAGATCTTCAAACTACTTAAGCCTAACTAAGCTAAGGACATCACACACATCCATGCCCGAGGCAGGATTCGAACCAGCCTAGAACCGCTCGGCCACAGCGGCCGTCTAATTCCAGTTATCAAGCGTTTCCTGACGGTTAGAAGATTTAAAATGTTTAGAAATTTTCGCAAAAAATTAACAAGAGAACATAATTCACTGAAGATTGATGAACAATTCTCATTCCGTATGTTTGTACATGGCTATATTCTTGCATCCAATTGACTATTATTTGATTATGAACTGTCCATCGCTGTAACTGTTACTGTTGTATTTTCAGCCACATTTATATCATTGTAATGTAGAGAACATATGGTATTTTGTAATAGTATTTTACTGTGTACTGAAATGTCTTTTTGCATTTTTAAGGCATTTGTCAGGGCAAAGAAAATTAAACTGAAAGATGTATTTTAAAGAATGTTACACCGAAGGGGGTCATCAGTATTCATCTAAAGGAAACAACTGATAAAAATTTTGGGACTTGCATGAGTGATACAAACAGAAAAGAAGAGTATACAGAAACTTTTACCTTCTTCTTGTAATGTAAGCATTACATTAGATTTTTCTTTTAAATTGAATTTTTTTCTGTCATGATATTTACTTTTAATATTATAAAATGACTATGTGTAAATCGATTTGCCAATTAAAACTTTCTTTTAAGGTTACGTAATCTTTCCTCTTACACCAACAACATTTGATAAAAATGCAATTTAGGTACGTAATGGATCTAGGTAAGCAATGGTGAGTGACAATATGAATCTCAAAAGCCGAAGATAGAACAGACAGGATGACTTTCACTCTACATTATTGTTAGTGTGATTGAGGAGTTTAATTTTCGGTTCAAAAATTGTTCAAATGGCATAACTTCTGAGGGCATCAGTCCCCTAGAACTTATAACTACTTAAACCTAACTAACCTAAGGACATCACACAGATCCATGCCCGAGGCAGGATTCGAAACTGCGACCGTAGCGGTCGCGCGGTTTCCAGACCGTAGAGCCTCGAACCGCTTGGCCACCCCGGCCGGCTGCATAGAATGATATTTTGTGACTTTTACTTGTGACTGAGTGGTGACTAATGACTTTGTAACAGGATTTTTTCTTAACAGCTTTATGAAAAGGATAGTTGTTTCTCACCATGTAGCGAAGATGCTGAGTCACAGATAGGCACAACAAACAATGGGAAAGTGAGCTTTCGACCAGCAAGGCCTTTTTCGAAAACAGACAAAATACACACACACACACACTCAAGTAAACGCAAATCTCACGTACATGCAAGCACGAAGACAACCACTGAAATTTCCTGAAATCTAAGCCCAGGATGGAGACTGGCGAACCTCGTCTTATTGGTAGCCCACCAATGGAATGTCTCCAGACAGGTCTTCGGCTTGAAATCTCATTGATTGTGTTGAACCGTCTTCAGTGGCGAGTCCCAGTCACAACTGAGCCCTGATGACCAGTGAATACTTGTCTTGAGGCTACTCGGTACTAGTAGGCTACCATCATGACAGTCGTCCATCATATGTCCCAACAACCAGGAGTGATGGTCTGGGGTGACACTTCACTACACTGGAGGACCCCTTCGGTTGTCATCTGCGGCATCATACAGCACAGCGGTACGTCGAAATAATACATCCCGTTTTGTTGCCCCTCATGGTAAGCCATCCTGAGCTTACATTTCAGCAAGATAATGACCGCCTGCCCACGGTGAGAGTTTCAATTGGTTGTCTTCGTGCTTGCCAAACCCAACTTTGACAAGCAACGTGGCCGGATCTCCACCAAATTGAGAATGTTTGGAGCATTATGGGCAGGGTTCTTAAACCAGCTCGGGGTTTTGATGATGTAACGCGCCAGTCGGACTGATTTTGGCAAGATATCTCTTAATAGGACATCAAACAACTCTCTCACCCATTCGGTTCAATACTTCGCGGTGCGCTGTTTTCTTTCACTGTGTGCACCTAAGGAATTAATACAAACATTAGGCATCGGAGTATAGACGAAGGACATTTTGTAATTGTTATATGTGCCTACAGCTAAGAAAAATAAAGGTCAGTTATATGTTGCTCAAATTGCAAGCTGTTGTGGTTGAGACAGTGATTCTGGTGTAACAAATAAGAAACGAGAAACGAAATTTGTTTGGTTACAAGGCCAATAGCCTGAGTTCTAACTGCACCAGATGTTTTGAAACGAGGATTTAGGTTTAACATGAATGAAATTAAAGGTATTACGTTCAATGTGTTTTGGAATTGTGTATGTCGTACTCCATCCAATCGTTCATTGTATTTGTAGTTTTGATGATGGATCACACTGCTTGATGTATGTAGCGCTATCGTACTAGTTTTCCTTTTTCTTTTAAGAGGCTTAATAAAGGATTTTAAAAGACTTCAGGTCAAAGTACTTTTTTCTAGGGGTTTAAAGCTACTTTGTTTTTTTTTAAATACACGGAGCTGACGAAAGTCATGGAATACCTTTTAACGCCATGTCGAACCTCCTTTTGCCTCGCTTAGTGCATCAGCTCGAGTGGGATGGACTCGGGAAATAGTTGGAATCCCCCTGTAGATATAATGTTGCTGGTGCAGGTGTTTGTGCACGAACTGACCTCTTGATTACAACCCACAAATGTTCTCTAGGATTCGCATCGTGTGATATGGCTCGCCAAATCACTCCCTCAATTTGTCCGGAATGTTCTTCAAACAAATTGCGAACAATTGTGGCTCTGTGACATGGCGCACTGTCATCCATAAAAATTCCATTGTTGTTTGGGAACATGAAATCCACGAATGGCTGCAAATGGTCTCCATGTGGTGGAACATACTCATTCTCAGTCAACATTCGTTCACCTGGACAAGAGGACCCAGTCCACCCCACGTAAACACAACCCACGCCATTATAAATCCACCACCAGCTTGCACCGTAACTTGTTGGCGACATGGGTACACATCTTCGAGGGATGTGCGCCACACCTCCTGCCAACTAACATCGGGACTCATCTGACCAGGCCAAGGTTTTCCAATCGTCTGGTATCCAACCGATAAGGCCACGAGCCCAGAGGAGGCGGTGCAGGCGATGTCGTGCTGTCAGCAAAGGCACTCGTATCGGACATCTGCTACCGAACAACAGTGACATCAAATTTCGCACCAGAGTCGTAACGGATAAGTTCGCTGTACGTCCCACATTGCTTTCTGCAGTTATTTCATGCAGTATTGCAAGTCTGTTAGCACGGACAACCCTACACAAATGCCGCTGCTTTCTGTCGTTACGTGAAGGCTGTCGGCCACTGTGCTGTCTGCGGCGAGATGTAATGGTTGAAATTTGCCATTTTCGGCACACTCTTGACACTGTGAGACCAGCAATACTGAATTACACTAAAGATTACCGAAATGGAATGTCCCATGCGCCTGGCTCCAACTACCATTCCGCGTTCAAAGGCTTTTAACTCCGGTCTTGCACTTTAATCACGTCGGAAACGTTTTCGCATGATTCCCCCGATAGCTTCGCCAATGCTCAGGCACTTTATACCTTGTGTATGCAATACTACCGCCATGTGTATATGTGCATATCGCTATCCCATGACTTCTGTCACCTCGGTGTAATGTATCTTAAGACGTGCAGGATAGGCATCGTCTTCCCCAGGTGCGGTCAAGGCAGGCAGGGTTGCCTATCTTACCTTGCATTAAATACTCTCTTGGACCGTTTCAATTTGCCCACTCTGTATACCGATAAAGGACAATGTGTAGGTCGCCACCACAGTCTCGACGGGTTGTGTGCTCTGACAGTGTGCGCTGAGTGGCAGGGAGCCCTTACCGCAGCACAGTACCTTGGTGTAGCGGGACAGCGCCCTCCACGCCGGGCTGAGGTAGACGCTCGTGACGTTGTAGTGGCCGCGGCGTCCCGGTGACCCCTCCCAGCCGTCCAGGAACCCCAGAAACGCCGATCCTGAGGGCACCCACAACACCACAACACATGCCGTCAGTCGTCTGCTGCTGCTCTCACTACTGTGTCGCTGCTGCCCGTGAGGAAATTACTCGTGACAGAGACAGTAGCCTCATCATAACATACAGGATGCCAGTTATTGAAATATAAGAAATACGACTTGCGTTGTGACGATCAAACTGCATGATTGGCCGCGGGGCATGATGGGAATTAGTATGTGCAAGTATAGTTTGGTTTTGCGTTGAAGCCCACATTCATTTGCATGGAGTCGTCAATAGGCAAAATGGGCACATTTGGGGGACTGAGAATCCGCATTTCGCGATCGAGAATTCTCTTCACCCTCAACGGGTGACTGTATGGTGTGCGATGTCCAGTCACGAAATAATGACTGAAATATTCCATGATGGCTCAGTGACTACCGAACAATACGTGAAAGGTTTGGAAGATGATTTCATCCCTATTATCCAGAGTGACCCTCATTTAGGCAAGATGAGGTTCACGCAAGATGAAGCTTTGCCCTATCGAAACAGATATAAGGTTACAGTTATGTGGTTTCTTATTCTATGACTGAACACAACTGTGTAAGCTGTAATGGCATTGCTTAATATTGCAATTTTTTCACGGAAATACACGCTTTATACAATTTACAAAGTGACAAGACTGTTGTCAAAATGACGCATCTCGGCCTCTGAAAGTGAACTAATCCTAAACACAACAATATTAAATTGTAACTCTCAGAAAGATAAATAAACCTAAACACAGCTATATTAAATTCAAAAATTCTTACGATTACGTTACGATGTTGGCCAGTACTACGATAAATCATCCGATTCTGGTTCAAAGTTCGGTACTGTTTTTTAGGATGACAATCAAGTGTATGGAGAATGGTTAGTTTTGTGACAAGTTGAGCAAAGGATTACCCAAGGCCGCTCGAATTACAGTGGACGCAAGCTGGTGAACGAATAAGTTTATGCCTCTGCACTTAGTATTTACCTTAGCTGCGATAAGTTGTTGTCTGCATGGCTTCTCTCGCCCACTGAAGTTCCTATAAAATCCAGTTAAGCCTTTGCTGAATTTCCCAGCACAAACTCTCCCTATGATTCTCGATATGCGAGAAGAACTCATCCCTAGTCTCAGACTATGGTGATATACACACACACGGCGGGCGCAGCGTGTATATTATAATGCCCTGTCAGTTCTCGCAACAACAATTAACTACCTGGCTTTTTCGTTTCTCCACAGTTGGAGATCAACGATGCTACAGCTAATTTCTAGCTGGAGATCAGCTGCTGTGAACGCAGTGTTCACACAAATTTCTCCCCTGTGTCGTACAGAGCATATGCATCCCATTCGGCACTTGACGCCAGTTGAGAGAAGAGTCCCCGAAAATTTTCGTCTTGTCTTCCCCGTAGGTGAACTCTCTCCCCATCTGGGTTATTTTGCTCTCCACGTCACAGCTTCTTATCGACCAGTAGGAGCGTTCCTCTTATTTTGTGAAAAGTCTCTCTACCAATTACAAGGGTTCTACTATTAAACTGCGTCGAAATATCGGCACTTCACTCCTTCCCGTTGCGTTTCAGCCAATTGAACGTTTTGTGTCGGCCCTAGATGATTAAAAAGTTACATGTGTCTGTCACGTGTGTACCACTTGCTGTTCGCGTGATCGAATGCGTCACTGGTTTCGTTCATATCCCTTTGGCATTCTGTCCTACTACTTCAGGCGGCCCCATTCGTCACCCTGCAGTATGCGTGGCCTGTCTGGTCGCTGACTCCCGCCACAGGACACCCCCCTCCCTCTTAAGAGCTTTCTGTAGTGCCTCCCGGGGTGCAGCCTCTGCGCCTGTCTGCACTAGCTTCCACTCAAAACGTTTCCTCTCGCTGCTTGTTTCACCTTCTGATCATTGGCATGGATTATGTAGGAGAGGTGTGTCAATACCATCGATTGAGTGTCATCCCTTTTGCATTACATACACATAGGCAAATCTGCACATTACCGCTAATACAAGTTAGGTGTCATATTCACCTTCCCGTTACGATGTATGAACTCGTATGTAAGGTGCGCAATTCACCTTCATTTAATCTGCCATCTTACTCAGAAGAGAGTTTGTTGTCCTGGAGGAGCACATTGCGGACTGTATTGTGGCTCAGGGGTACCCAGAGGGGACTGGAATGGGCCTCGATTGGCCACCATATTCTCCGGATCTGAACATATACGGCTCCTTTTTATGGGACTGTATTAAAGACAAGGTGTACTTCAATAGCCCCAATACCATTACTGAGCTGAAGACAGTCATTGAGGAGATCTCTGACAGCATCGATGTTCTGACCCAGCGGGTCACGCAGAATTTCGCTATTCGTCTCCGCCACATCGTCACCGGTGATGGCAGGTGTATCGAACATGTCATAACCCAAATCCGAATATCTCTAGTGACGTTCACATATTGAACTAAGTGTGTGCACGCCTTAGTTTGTAACTAATTCACGTTCCTTTACATAGCTGAATAATTGTCACCCAGTATTTACATATATAGAGTGGTAATAACTAAACAGGTGGTCTTCCGAGTGCTGCTGTGCAGCACGCTCAAACATCGTCGATATGTTCATTAATCCGTGCGCTCGAATAGTATGCTGAAAAATAATAGTTCCACTTTATGACACCAGGTGAAAATATGGCACTATTAGTACTGAGAATGTGGTGTGAATGCAGAAAGAGGGGAGGAATGATCGAACACATGAAAACGGCGCTTCTGGCACGTTTGTCAGTACCTATGCAAAAACATGCACTACCTAATGTGTTACAAGACATAGCGCTTATAAACAGGGTTGTTCTGGAGCTCGTACCTAAGGTTCTATTGGTGGTAGAAAGGTAGTGTCGAGTGTTCTGGGTAGCTCTTTGGTTACAGACCATCTGTATATCCAACAGAAGTATTCTCTTACTGTCACTATCCTACGGTACAGGGTAAAAGATATGAATATTCACTTTCTCCTGCTTAGGATAATGGAGAAAATGATTTTGTTCCTTATTGAATTAGATGTGATGTACGGTGGGCCATGAGGGGCGTCTGGAGGCACCTTTAGTTCATCGGAGGTTCCTTAGGAAAACGACAAAACACGTAAATTTTAATAATCAACAGACTCGGTTGCACCGTTTACCTAGAATTTACATGGGTTTCAGTCGGGATAACCCAACCTTCTTCAGAATAACAGTAACTACCGTTCGTCCATAGTGGACATCGCAAGCTAAAACTACAAATCCATAAATTATCGTCAGACTGTAAAACGTATCTGGAACTGCCTAGGCGTAGGCCCCACTTCGCGACCGCGATGCGGCAGCCACGAGTGCTGTACTGCAACTCTTGGTGATTCTGTTAGACAGCCCTTCTCTAGAAATTCACCCATTAATGCGACGCACATTCCCCATCGATGGATGACTTGATGCGATCGAGCTCTACCTACATCTACAGTATATACATAGTCCGCAAACCACCGCTACCAGGCATACCCTCTACCATTTCACTCGCAAATTTTTAATTTTTTTTATTTATTTTTTATTTATTTATTTTTTTTTGTCATCAGACTACTGACTGGTTCGATGCGGCCTTTCCTGTGCTAACCTCTTCATCTCAGAGTAGCACTTGCAACCTACGTCCTCAATTATTTGCTTGACGTATTCCAATCTCTGTCTTCCTCTACAGTTTTTGCCCTCTACAACTCCCTCTAGTACCATGGAAGTCATTCCCTCATGTCTTAGCAGATGTCCTATCATCCTGTCCCTTCTCCTTATCAGTGTTTTCCACATATTCCTTTCCTCTCCGATTCTGCGTAGAACCTCCTCATTCCTTATCAGTCCACCTAATTTTCAACATTCGTCTATAGCACCACATCTCAAATGCTTCGATTCTCTTCTGTTCCGGTTTTCCCACAGTCCATGTTTCACTACCATACAATGCTGTACTCCAGACGTACATCCTCAGAAATTTCTTCCTCAAATTAAGGCCGGTATCTGATATTAGTAGACTTCTCTTGGCCAGAAATGCCTTTTTTGCCATAGCGAGTCTGCTTTTGATGTCTTTGCTCCGTCCGTCATTGGTTATTTTATTGCCTAGGTAGCAGAATTCCTTAACTTCATTGACTTCGTGACCATAAATCCTGATGTTACGTTTCTCGCTGTTCTCATTTCTACTACTTCTCATTACCTTCGTCTTTCTCCGATTTACTCTCAAACCATACTGTGTACTCATTAGACTGTGCATTCCGTTCAGCAGATCATTTAATTCTTCTTCACTTTCACTCAGGATAGCAATGTCATCAGCGAATTGTATCACTGATATCCTTTCAAGTTGTATTTTAATTCCACTCCTGAACCTTCTTTTATTTCCATCATTGCTTCCTCGATGTACAGATTGAAGAGTAGGTGCGAAAGGCTAC
The DNA here is from genome assembly GCF_023898315.1 of Schistocerca nitens. Taxonomy (NCBI): domain Eukaryota; kingdom Metazoa; phylum Arthropoda; class Insecta; order Orthoptera; family Acrididae; genus Schistocerca; species Schistocerca nitens. Next base: position 64,572,266 of record NC_064617.1, read on the forward strand.
AGCCGTGTCTTACACCCTTCTTAATACGAGCACTTCGTTCTTGATCGTCCACTCTTATTATTCCCTCTTGGTTGTTGTACATATTGTATACGACCCGTCTCTCCCTATAGCTTACCCCTACTTTTTTCAGAATCTCGAACAGCTTGCACCATTTTATATTGTCGAACGCATTTTCCAGGTCGACAAATCCTATGAAAGTGTCTTGATTTTTCTTTAGCCTTGCTTCCATTATTAGCCGTAACGTCAGAATTGCCTCTCTCGTCCCTTTACTTTTCCTAAAGCCAAACTGATCGTCACCTAGCGCATTCTCAATTTTCTTTTCCATTCTTCTGTATATTATTCTTGTAAGCAGCTTCGATGCATGAGCTGTTAAGCTAATTGTGCGATAATTCTCGCACATGTCGGCTCTTGCCGTCTTCGGAATTGTGTGGATGATGCTTTTCCGAAAGTCAGATGGTATGTCGCCAGACTCATATATTCTACACACCAACGTGAATAGTCGTTATAGTCGTTTTGTTGCCACTTCCCCCAATGATTTTAGAAATTCTAATGGAATGTTATCTATCCCTTCTGCCTTATTTGACCGTAAGTCCTCCAAAGCTCTTTTAAATTCCGATTCTAATACTGGATCCCCTATCTCTCCTAAATCGACTCCTGTTTCTTCTTCTATCACATCAGACAAATCTTCACCCTCATAGTGGCTGTCAATGTATTCTTTCCACCTATCTGCTCTCTCCTCTGCATTTAACAGTGGAATTCCCGTTGCACTCTTAATGTTACTACCGTTGCTTTTAATGTCACCAAAGGTTGTTTTGACTTTCCTGTATGCTGAGTCTGTCCTTCCGACAATCATATCTTTTTCGATGTCTTCACATTTTTCCTGCAGCCATTTCGTCTTAGCTTCCCTGCACTTCCTATTTATTTCATTCCTCAGCGACTTGTATTTCTGTATTCCTGATTTTTCCGGAACATGTTTGTAGTTCCTTCTTTCATCAATCAACTGAAGTATTTCTTTTGTTACCCATGGTTTCTTCGCAGCTACCTTCTTTGTACCTATGTTTTCCTTCCCAACTTCTGTGATGGCCCTTTTTAGAGATGTCCATTCCTCGTCAACTGTATTGCCTTTTGCGCTATTCCTTATTGCTGTATCTATAGCGTTAGAGAACTTCAAACGTATCTCGTCATTCCTTAGTACTCCCGTATCCCACTTCTTTGCGTATTGATTCTTCCTGACTAATGTCTTGAACTTCAGCCTACTCTTCATCACTACTATATTGTGATCTGAGTCTATATCTGCTCCTGGGTACGCCTTACAATCGAGTATCTGATTTCGGAATCTCTGTCTGACCATGATGTAATCTAATTGAAATCTTCCCGTATCTCCCGGCCTTTTCCAAGTATACCTCCTCCTCTTGTGATTCTTGAACTGGGTATTCGCTATTACTTGCTGAAACTTGTTACAGAACTCAATTAGTCTTTGTCCTCTTTCATTCCTTGTCCCAGGCCCATATTCTCGTGTAACCTTTTCTTCTACTCCTTCCCCTACAACTGCATTCCAGTCGCCCATGACTATTAGATTTTCATCCCCCTTTACATACTGCATTACATTTTCAATATCCTCATACACTTTCTCTATCTGTTCATCTTCAGCTTGCGACATCGGCATGTATACCTGAACTATCGTTGTCGGTGTTGGTCTGCTGTCGATTTTGATTGGAACAACCCGGTCACTGAACTGTTCACAGTAGCACACCCTCTCCCCTACCTTCCTATTCATAACGAATCCTATACCTGTTATACCATTTTCTGCTGCTGTCGATATTACCCGATACTCATCTGACCAGAAATCCTTGTCTTCCTTCCACTTCACTTCACTGACCCCTACTATATCTAGATTGAGCCTTTGCATTTCCCTTTTCAGATTTTGTAGTTTCCCTACCGCGTTCAAGCTTCTGACATTCCACGCCCCGACTCGTAGAACGTTATCCTTTCGTAGATTATTCAGTCTTTTTCTCACGGTAACCTCCCCCTTGGCAGTCCCCTCCCGGAGATCCGAATGGGGAACTATTCCGGAATCTTTTGCCAATGGAGAGATTATCATGACACTTCTTCAATTACGGGCCACATGTCCTGTGGATACACGTTACGTGTCTTTAATGCAGTGGTTTCCATTGCCTTCTGCATCCTCATGTCGTTGATCATTGCTGATTCTTCCGCCTTTAGGGGCAATTTCCCACCCCTAGGTCAAGAGAGTGCCCTGAACCTCTATCCGCTCCTCCGCCCTCTTTGACAAGGCCGTTGGCAGAATGAGGCTGACTTCTTATGCCGGAAGTCTTCGGCCGCCAATGCTGATTATTTATCAAAATTAAGGCAGTGGCGGGGATCGAACCCGGGACCGAAGACGTTTTGATTATGAATCAAAGACGCTACCCCTAGACCACGGGTCACGACCTTTCGCAATTATACTGAGTGAAATACGATTGTCTAAAAGTCTCCATATGAATCATAATTTCCTGCATCTTATCTTCATGATCCTTTCGGAAAATATACGTTGGCGGCAGTTGAATCGTTCTGCAATCGGCCTGAAATTCCGGATCTCTAAATCTGCGGAAAGAGTCTTCCCACCCATATGCGTTCACGGAGCATCCCCTTAATACTTGCATACTGATAGACCTCATTTTCTCCTTTTTTTCCACAAGTCCTCTGATTGATTTGAAGCAGCACTCAATGAATTTAGCTCCTGTGCCAACCCTTCCTTGAAATCAACATACTCAACTATTTCCTGGATGTAGTCCCTTCTCTGTTTTTTCTATGGTATTTACCTTCTGCAGCCATCTGTAGTACCATGGACATTATCCCATGATGTTTTAAAAAGCGCTTTGTCATCCTATCCCTTCTGCTTTCTTTTTCCGACGATTCTGCGGAGAACCTCCTGATTCCTTACCTCATTAATCCACCTAATTTTCAATATTAGTCTGTAGTATCACATCACAAATTCTTTGATTCTCTACTGTTCCTGTTTTCCACAGTCCATATCTTACTGTCAAATAACGCTGTGCCCCAAACGAACATTCCCAATGTTGTGGCTTGGCAAGACAGCCAAGCCACTATGAGGAAGCCGAAAGGCACGCGTTTAAGCTCACGCAGGCCAGCGTGAGGTCTGGAACAGGACAAGGTACTTATAATAGCCAATAACGTACGTAGCTGCTGGAATACTTAACTTTAATCCATAATTGGTGAACATCGCTCTTGACAGTACATGTTTTACAGCATCAATAGTAACTGGTAATGGCGCCTTGCTAGGTCGTAGCAAATGACGTAGCTGAAGGCTATGCTAACCACCGTCTCGGCAAATGAGAGCGTGATTTGTCAGTGAACCATCGCTAGCAAAGTCGGCTGTCTAACTGGGGCGAGTGCTAGGAAGTCTCTCTAGACCTGCCGTGTGGCGGCGCTTGGTCTGCAATCACTGATAGTGGCGACACGCAGGTCCGACGTATACTAACGGACCGCGGCCGATTTAAAGGCTACCACCTAGCAAGTGTGGTGTCTGGTGGTGACACCACACCCAAAAAATCTCTTATTCAAGTTAAGACCTATGTTTGATTCCAGGAGAGTTCTCTTGGCCAGGAATGCCATCATTGTCGGTACTAATCCGGTTTCTACGACGCGTGCTCTAGGGCAGTTCGGCTCTCACAGCCGAGCGAAGCAGACGTGCAGTGTGTGCTCTCCGCCGTCAGAGCAGGCCCGCGCGTCTTGCTTTCATTTTTCGGACGACACTAACGTGACACCGTAGGTCTACAAGACCGTGGAAAACAGATACAGAAGATTAACCTTGAAATTCTCATTTCGAAATCAAATTTACCCGACCAAAGGCGCTCGAAGTCGAACACTTTTTAAAAAAGGAAACCATGATCCCGGCTGCCGACATTGTCAGCATTCACTTTTCGATCGTCAGTAGCAAGGTCTATGTAAAACTCAAAGCTACATCCGACAAGGTGCTTCGTGAGATGAAACAATAACTCCGCTTCTGCCATGCAAACGGAAATATTGGCAACGTCGAGGTCGGCCATGCCACAATGGGACTGCGGACTATACGCATATTCGAACTTCCATTTGAACTCCCTGCGGAAGACGTTCGGGCGGCGCTCCGCCCCTACGGCACGGTACACGAACACGTGGCTGAAAAATTCAACCAGTTTAAGACGTATCCAGTGCTCAGTGGAGTGTACCAAGTGCGCATTGACCTCCAACGACACGTGCCATCCTATCTAAAGATAGGAGGGTCCCGGGCCATAGTTACTCTACTGGCCATTAAAACTGCTGCACCTCGAAGATGACAGACGCGAAATGTAACCGACAGGAAGAAGATACTGTGATATTTAAATGATTAGCTTTTCAGAGCATTCACACAAGGTTGCCGCCGGTGGTGACACCTATAATGTGCTGACATGAGGAAAGTTTCCAACCGATTTCTCATACACAAACAGCATTTGACCGGCGTTGCCTGGTGAAACGTTGTTGTAATGCCTCGTGTAAGGAGGAGAAATGCGTACCATCACGTTTCCGACTTTGATAAAGGTCGGATTGTAGCCTATCGCGATTGCAGTTAATCGTATCGTGACATTGCTGCTCGCGTTGGTCGAAATCCAATGACTGTTAGCAGAATATGGAATCGGTGGGTTCAGGACGTTAATACGGAACGCCGTGCTGGATCCCAACGGCCCCGTATCACTAGCAGTCGAGATTACAGGCATCCTCATGGCTGTAACGGATCCTGCAGCCACGTCTCGATCCCTGAGTCAACAGATAGGGACGTTTGCAATACAACAACCATATCCACTAACAGTTCGACGACGTTTGCAGTAGAATGGACTGTCAGCTCGGAGACCATGGCTGCGGTTACCCTTGACGCTGCATCACAGACAGGAGCACTTGCGATGGTGTACTCAACGACGAACCTGGGTGCACGAATGGCAAAACGTCATTTTTTCGGATGAATCCAGGTTCTGTTTACAGCATCATAATGGTCACATCCGTGTTCGGCGACATCGCGGTGAACACATACACTCCTGGAAATTGAAATAAGAACACCGTGAATTCATTGTCTCAGGAAGGGGAAACTTTATTGACACATTCCTGGGGTCAGATACATCACATGATCACACTGACAGAACCACAGGCACATAGACACAGGCAACAGAGCATGCACAATGTCGGCACTAGTACAGTGTATATCCACCTTTCGCAGCAATGCAGGCTGCTATTCTCCCATGGAGACGATCGTAGAGATGCTGGATGTAGTCCTGTGGAACGGCTTGCCATGCCATTTCCACCTGGCGCCTCAGTTGGACCAGCGTTCGTGCTGGACGTGCAGACCGCGTGAGACGACGCTTCATCCAGTCCCAAACATGCTCAATGGGGGACAGATCCGGAGATCTTGCTGGCCAGGGTAGTTGACTTACACCTTCTAGAGCACGTTGGGTGGCACGGGATACATGCGGACGTGCATTGTCCTGTTGGAACAGCAAGTTCCCTTGCCGGTCTAGGAATGGTAGAACGATGGGTTCGATGACGGTTTGGATGTACCGTGCACTATTCAGTGTCCCCTCGACGATCACCAGTGGTGTACGGCCAGTGTAGGAGATCGCTCCCCACACCATGATGCCGGGTGTTGGCCCTGTGTGCCTCGGTCGTATGCAGTCCTGATTGTGGCGCTCACCTGCACGGCGCCAAACACGCATACGACCATCATTGGCACCAAGGCAGAAGCGACTCTCATCGCTGAAGACGACACGTCTCCATTCGTCCCTCCATTCACGCCTGTCGCGACACCACTGGAGGCGGGCTGCACGATGTTGGGGCGTGAGCGGAAGACGGCCTAACGGTGTGCGGGACCGTAGCCCAGCTTCATGGAGACGGTTGCGAATGGTCCTCGCCGATACCCCAGGAGCAACAGTGTCCCTAATTTGCTGGGAAGTGGCGGTGCGGTCCCCTACGGCACTGCGTAGGATCCTACGGTCTTGGCGTGCATCTGTGCGTCGCTGCGGTCCGGTCCCAGGTCGACGGGCACGTGCAACTTCCGCCGACCACTGGCGACAACATCGATGTACTGTGGAGACCTCACGCCCCACGTGTTGAGCAATTCGGCGGTACGTCCACCCGGCCTCCCGCATGCCCACTATACGCCCTCGCTCAAAGTCCGTCAACTGCACATACGGTTCACGTCCACGCTGTCGCGGCATGCTACCAGTGTTAAAGACTGCGATGGAGCTTCGTATGCCACGGCAAACTGGCTGACACTGACGGCGGCGGTGCACAAATGCTGCGCAGCTAGCGCCATTCGACGGCCTACACCGCGGTTCCTGGTGTGTCCGCTGTGCCGTGCGTGTGAGCATTGCTTGTACAGCCCTCTCGCAGTGTCCGGAGCAAGTATGGTGGGTCTGACACACCGGTGTCAATGTGTTCTTTTTTCCATTTCCAGGAGTGTATTAGAAGCGTGTATTCGTCATCGCCATACTGGTGTATCACCCGCGTGATGGTATGTGGTGCCATTGGTTACACGTCTCGGTCACTTCTTGTTCGCACTGACGGCGCCTTGAACAGTGGACGTTACATTTCAGATGTGTTACGACTCGTGGCTCTACCCATCATTCGATCCCTGCGAAACTCAACATTAATGCACGACCAAATGTTGCAGGTCCTGTACGGGCCTTTCTGGGTACAGAAAATGTTCGACTGCTGTCCTGGCCAGCACATTCTCGAGCTCTCTGACCAACTGAAAACTTCTGGTGAATGGTGGCCGAGCAACTGGCTCGTCACAATATGCCAGTCACTACTCTTGACGAACTGTGGTATCGTATTGAAGCTGTATGGCCGGCTGTACCTGTACACGCCATCCAAGCTCTGACTCAATGCCGAGGCGTATCAAGGCCGTTATTACGGCCAGAGGTGGTTGTTCTGGGTACTGATATCTCAGGATCTATGCACCCAAATTGCCTGAAAATGTAATGCCATGTCAGTTCTAGCATAATATATTTGTCGAAATAATTTCTTCTTGGTGTAGCAATTTTAATGGCCAGTAGTGTATTTATGACGGCCAGCCGACGGACGTTGCACGTCCAGCGATGAAGACTATTCTCCCCGCGACTTACGCGGCGGCGCTCACGACGTTCTCCAAAAAACAGACACAGCCAACGGATTGAGCAGTACAGGAATCACCTTCCACAGACAGAAACCTGAATGATCCACCTACCTTGCGAGTGGTGGAAAATAGGACTATGACTCTGGAGCTACCGAACGCGACAGACATTGACGACAGCAAGATGGCATTGATTCCCATATTGTACCGACCGAAGCATTTGTCCCGGCAGGGCGTGAATCAGTGCCGTCTTCTGACAATGAAGGAAACAGCGATCACCGGAACGCCGAAAGCGCCGTCGTCGGACCGTGTGTCAACACGGCGGTTCACATTCGGCCGGGGAAGAACAACCGACCACTCAAGAAGCCAACCGCTAGGCTGAGGCCGTTTCCACTGACTCCAACCTTGCAGAACAGACAGAGAATCATGCAACGTTCGACTATCAACCCACTGACATAAACAGTGAGCAGCAGCAAGATACCAGTGCAGGCAGCGAAGTCGCCCGGTGCCTTACTATCAAACATTCCGGGGCTATGGAACATGAACAGACATCTGCGCCCGCGTCGTGGGCCGAGGACGTCGAGACACAAGATCCCGATCCGGGGCCAGCTGAGGCTCCGCCGGATCATGCAGCAAAAGCAGCACAAGGAGGACCGCGTTCGGGGGTGACATCACTTCCCATGTTCACTTCTCTCCAACATCAACATGGATAACCTCGCCCAACCAACGCGTTGTCAGGCATACCGCCTGGCGACAATGAATATCAACATGATAAATTCTCCTGTCAAGAAACAATACGAGCCATGGGAGTTGATTTTGCTTTCCTACAAGAAGTGAAAACGACTGCACTCCCGAACTTTCATGGTTACGCCACATATGTGACTCCCGGTGGTCCTGCGGACACCTGAGTGAGAATATTAGTGATGGTATTGAAGTAACTGACGTCACGTATCTTCTCTCCGCGCGAGGAATACCACTTACCGCGCTTAACACCCGATTCATTAATGTTTACGCGCCGTCGGGTACCACCAGACGTCACGACCGCGCCAGATTCTACTCCACGGATGTCGCCCCTCTTTTCCTTGGACGGTACGACCACAGCGCCTTCGCCGGCGGTTTTAATTGCGTGCTACACCCCAAGGACCAAATCCCACACTAAATGACCTGTCCGGAAATGGGTGCGATGTTCCAAGAACTTCACTTGTGCGCCACGTGGGAAAAATCAACGGTAATCGCTCTGGCCACTCTCATCTTTCCAGTCATTCGGTCAGCCGACTTGATGTGTCACAAGACGTCACACAAAGAGTGGTGGCCGCTGAACTGTGGCCTCAGGCCTATTCCGATCATAGTGACTATATCTGCACTATACATCTACGCCCCCAACAAGTCTGGCGCAGCAATGGCTTTTGGAAGCTTAATATAACTCACCTGCAGGACCTGGATTGCCGTCGGCAAGTTGAAGCAACGTGGACAGACTGCGAACGCCGCCACCCACGATACACCTAGACCCTGGAGTGGTGGCTCCTCTGTGCCAAGCCAGCAATCCGCAGGACACTTATGCAATATGGCAAGGACGTGACTGCGTGGCAACGACAGACCCTCGATGTTTACTACGCGGCACTCAGGGACCTCGACGCCTTACCCCATTCCCCGAAGAGACAACATGACCAAAGCAGAATCAAGGCTCACATACTATTATTGACGAAGCGCCGACTAGATGGTGCCGTAGTCCGCTCGCGATGGCTCGACCGAACAGCTGCAGAGGAACCCACTATGCACCACGTTGTGGCGGATAAGCGCCGACAACGCCAACTCTTAATCACACAACTCAGGACACAAGACGGTCGCTTCTGTACGACTCAAGCAACCATAGCAAAGGCGGTGGAGGATCATTTTCGTCATCTTTACAAGGAAAGAACCGTCGATGACGAGGCCACTACTGAGGGGTTACAGCAGGTAACACGTACTATCGACGAGACTACCGTGAATGCACTAACAGTGGAAATCTCACTCGAAGAAGTCGAAGACGCCGTGGACAAAAGAGCGGCCAATAAGTCTCCTGGACCTGATGGATTGCCCATCGAATTCTACCGGACTTTCCGTGACATCATGATGCCTCGCTGGGTTATAATGTTCCGCGAACTTATGTCTCCAGACTGTGTTGTGCCGCCAGCGTTTGTAGAAGGACTTCTCATACCGGTGGAGGGCCAGGTGGAGGGCGATCAATTAACAACTGTCGGCCGCTCACAACGCTGAACGCCGATTACAAGATTTTGGCCAGGCTTATGGCAGGCCGTATTAAGACGGCTCTGTCGATGATTCTCGCCACAGAACCGATGTCGCAGGGGGGAGAAGCCAACATACACATGGCCACCGGTGACTGCAGGGACTTAACAGCGATCGCCTCTGCGTGCCGTCTGAGAGCGGCGATCGTCTCCATCGATCTCAACCGCGCCTTTGATAGAGTGCACAATAACTTCCTCCTACGAGTGATGGACTGTATGGGATTCCCAACGCGTTTCATTGACACCCTACGGGGTCTTTGGACCGCAGCCAACCCACACGTCCAGGTCAATGGAAGGACGGTAGGACCAGTACGCATTCGGAGGTCTCTACGACAGGTTTTCCCCTTTCTACCTACCTTTATGCAATCGCACTCGAGCCACTCCTAGGGGCCCTGACCACCGCCTATCTGGCATCACGCTGCGGGACGTCACCTTTCCCTGTAGGGCATACGCTGAGGACCTGCTACTGCTGGTTCGTTCCAATGACGAAGTTCAAAGCGTACTAAGCTGGATCGAGCGATACGGACAGGTCGCAGGCAGTCTTCTGAATATCAACATGTCGGTGGCGTTGGATATTGGGCGTGGTCTCGGACGGGAAGCCCTCGCTTGTCTCCCACCAGTTTCTGATCTGCGATATTTGGGAATCACGTTCACGAAGGATGTACGTAAAATAGCTGCAGTAGACTGCGGGCGGTTACTGCAGATCATACCCGCAATGGTGCTACAGAACCTGCTCCGGGACTTGAATCAGCTACAACGTGCTGAATACTTGAACCTCTGCCATGTGGCACAAGTCTTCCCACTTCCGCTGCAGATAGGTGGCCGGCTTCAGGCGGCCTTCAATTACCACGTTTCCGCAGGTCATATATTTAAAGTACGATACGACAGTCTTGTCCTCCCAGTGCACAAAGGGGGCTTGGATTGGTCAACGTCAGGGCGAGAGCAGCTGCCCTTTAAATGAACAACATGAGGAAACGATAGAAGAGTCAACACACTTCTCTCACGGGTCGTTTACTGCAGGTTGTGATGCCAGCCTCTCACGTCCCCCCGGTGTTGTGTGCGCACGTCGCACCAACAGCTCTCCCATGTGTCGACCTTCATTCGTGATTACAGATATGTCAGCTCGAACCTCCCCGCCACACGTCCACCACCGGCGAAAGATTTTTATACTATCCTTCTGCAGGCTGTTCCCAATAACGTGGTGGAAAACAAGTACCCTACGGTTCAGTGGCCAAGAGTGTGGAAAACGATAAACCACAACGTTCTGTCATCCACGAGTCCTTCGAACTGGTATCAGATCGCCAACAAAAAATATGTCACACGACAGCGACTTCACGCTATTGGACAGGCAGACTCACCTTATTGCCCAGATTGTCACCTCTTGGATACCGATGAACATCGTTTTACATGGTCATCGTTGTCCGGAGTTTGGCGACTAATTTCAGAAGATATTGGCTTGTTACCTCCGGGTCAAGCCTGATATGACTGATCCTCAGACCCTACTCTGTCCAGATGAATCTTACTCTCCCGCCGCAAAATATCATGCGCTTACATGGTTCAAAGGAATTAAGAAAGAGAAAGAGCGGCTTGATTACTGGTAGTTCCTCCAAAATGCTCACAATGCCCTCGAACGCACATCGAGTTATCGTAAGCTCTTTGCAAATTATTTAGGGTGTGTTTTCGTGAACCTCCCACTCAGCTAGGGAGTGCTGCCGTTAATGTTCTGTGCAGCATCGCACTTACGGCTGAACGTCCTGCATTGTCAGCGATGAGAGAAAGAAGAGACAGACTGGTGCAAGGATTGCTGTTATCCTTGAGGCACTAGGGAAGCAGAATGCCTCCGTTGCAAATACCCTTGAAAGGCGCTGTTGGAGATATCAGCTTACGAAGGCGAAGCACAAAGTGGAACTAGCTCCGTGTACTGAAGAACGTTTTAGCTGGAATTGCACCAGTGATTTACAATTTTATTTACTTTTTGTTTACTCTTTGAATGCCTCTTTGTTGTTGTAACAGTTACTAGAATTCTCATTTGTACACGTTTTCTAAATGTAATCATGTAAAAAATGTAAATAATAAACACATAAATTAAAAATAAAATAAAAATAAAAAAAGTGAGGGAATAGTTAGGGGCAACGCCTGAACAGAATTAGTTCATTTCTTTTTTATAGCAGAGTTAAAGTGGCAGTGCCAAGTACGAGTCGATAAAAGAAAGGGGGCTACCGTCTCTGATTCATAATCACAACGTCTTCGGTCCAGGTTTCGAGTCCTGCCGCTGCTTAAATTTTGATTACTAATCATAATTGGTGGCCGAAGAATTCTGGCATAAGAAGTCACACTCTTTCTGCCAACGGCACTGTCAAAGCGGGCGGAGGAGCAGAGAGAGGTTCAGGTCACTCTCTTTTCCTATGGGTGGGAAACTGCCCCTAAAGGCAGAAGAATCAGCAATGACCAACGGCATGAGATGCAGAAGGCAACGGGAACCACTTCATTAACGACACGTAACGTGTATCCACAGGACATGTGGCCTGTAATTGAAGGCGCTTCAGTCCGGAACCGCCGACTACTACGCTCGCAGGTTCGAATCCTGCCTCGGGCATGGATGTGTGTGATGTCCTTAGGTTAGTTAGGTTTAAGTAGTTCTAAGTTCTAGGGGACTGATAACCTCAGATTTTAAGTCCCAAGTGCTCAGAGACATTTGAACCCTTTTTTGTAATTGAAGATATCTCATGATGATCTCTGTATTGGAAAAAGATTCCCGAAAAGTCCCCCATTCGGATATCCGGGAGGGGACTGCCAAGGGTGAGATTGCCATGAGAAAAAGATTGGATAATCAACGGAAGGATAACGTTTTACGAGTCGGGGAGAGTAATATCAGACGCTTGAACGTGGTATGGCAACTAGAAAATCTGAAAAGGGAAATGCAAGTGCTCAATCTAGATATAGTAGGGGTCAGTGAAGTGAAGTGGCAAGAAGACAAGTATTGTCAGATGAGTAGAGGGTAATATCAACAGCAGCAGAAAATGGTGTAACAGGAGTAGGATTCGCAAGAATCACAAGAGGAGGAGGTATACTTGAGAAAGGCCAGGTAATACATTACATCATGGACAGACAGAGATACCGAAATCAGATACTGGATTGTAAAGCGTACCCAGGAGCAGGTATAGACTCAGATCACAAAATAGTACTGATGAAGAGTAGGTTGTAGTTTAAGACATTAGTCAGGAAGAACCAATACGCAATGAAGTGGGATACGGAAGTACTAAGGAATGACGAGATACGCTTGAAGTTCACTAAGACTATAGACACAGCAATAGGGAATAGCTCAGTAGGCAGTACAGTTGAAGAAGAATGTACGTGTCTAAAAAGTGTCATCATGTAAGTTGGGAAGGAAAACATAGGCACGAAGAAGGTAAGTGCGAAGAACCAATGGGTAACACAAGAAATAGTCCACTTGATTGATTAAAGGAGGGAGTACAGAAATGTTCCGGGAAACTCAGAAATGGAGAAATTCAAGGCCGTGAAGAATGAAATAAATAGGAAGTGCAGGGAAGCTAAGATGAAATGGCTACAGGAAGAATGTGAAGAAATCTAAATAGAAATGATTGTCGGAAGGACAGACTCAGCATACAGGAAAGTCAAAACAACCTTCGGTGACATTAAAAGCAACGGTGGTAACATTAAGAGTGCAACGGGAATTCCACTGTTAAATGCAGAGGAGAGAGCAGATAGGTGGAAAGAATACATTGAAAGCCACTATGAGGGTGAAGATTTGTCGTGATAGAAGAAGAAACAGGAGTCAATTTAGAAGAGATAGGGGATCCAGTATTAGAATCGGAATTTAAAAGAGCTTTGGAGGACTTACGGTCAAATATGGCAGAAATGATACATAACATCCCATCAGAATTTCTAAAATCGTTGGGGGAAGTGGCAAATAAACTACTATTCAGTTTGGTGTATAGAATGTATGAGTCTGGCGATATAACCATCTGACTTTCGGAAAAGCATCATCCGCACAATTGCGAAGAAGGCAAGAGCTGACAAAAACGCGAGAACTATCGTACAATCAGCTTAACAGCTCACGCATCCAAGTTTCTTACAAGAATAATATACAGAAGAATGGAAAAGAAAATTCAGGACGCGCTGGATGACGATCAGTTTGTCCGTAGGGAAAGTAAAGACACGAGGGAGGCAACTCTGACGTTGTGGTTAATAATCGACGCAAGACTAAAGAAAAATCAAGATACGGTCATAGAATTTGTCGACCTGGAACATGCGTTCGACAATGTAAAATGGTGCAAGATGTTCGAAATTATGAAAAAGGTAGGGGTAAGCTATAGGCAGAGACGGGTCATATACAATATTCACAGCAGCCAAGAGGGAATAATAAGAGTGTACGAATAAGAACGAAGTGTTCGTATTAAAAAGGGTGTAAGACAAGGATGCAGTCTTTCGCCCCTACTATTCAGTCTGTACATCGAGGAAGCAATGATGGAAATAAAAGGAAGGCTCAGGAGTGGAATTAAAATTCAAGGTGAAAGGGTATCAATGATACGATTCGCTGATGACATTGCTATCCTGAGTGAAGGTGAAGAAATGAGCAATCTAATGAGTGCACAGCATGGAGTGGGAGTAAATCGAAGAAAAACGAAGTTAATGAGAAGTAGTAGAAATGAGAACAGCGAGAAGCTTAACATCAGGATTGATGGTCACGAAGTAGATGAAGGTAAGGAATTCTGCTACCAAGGCAGTAAAATAACCAATGGAGTAAGGAGGACATCAAAAGTAAACTATGGCAAAAAGGCATTCCTGGCCAAGAGAAGTCTAGTAGTATCAAATATCGGCATTAATTTGAGGAAGATATTTCTGAGGATGTACGTCTGGAGTACAGCATTGTACGGTCGTGAAGCGTGAACTGTGGGAAAACCGGAACAGAAGAGAATCGAAGCATTTGAGATGTGATGCTACAGACGAATGTTGAAAATTAGGTGGACTGATGAGGTAAGGAATTAGGAGGTTCTACGTAGAATCGGAGAGGAAAGGAGTGTGTGGAAAACACTCATAAGGAGAAGGTACAGTATGATAGTACATCTGTTGAGCGAATGACTTCCATGCTGCTAGAGGCAGTTGTAGAGGGCAAAAACTGTAGAGGGAGGCTGAGATTGGAATACATCCAGGAAATAATTGAGGACATAGGTTGCAAGTGCTACTCTGAGATGAAGAGGTTAGCACAAGAGAGGAATTCGTGGCGGGCCGCGTCAAACCAGTCAGAAGACTGAAGACAAAAAAAATCCTTCCTTAGTCCGTCCGTCCTGGGCGACTTTGCCGCCTACGTTTCAGAATTCCGTGACTCCGACTACTTCGTGATCTCCAATCTTGATCTTAAGTTTCTCGCTGTTCTCATTTCTGCTACTTCTCAATGTCATCAGCGAATCCTTTCTCTGGTATCTTTTCACCCTGAATGTTAATCCCACTCTTGAACCTTTTTTTATTTCCGTCATTGCTCCTTCTACATAGAGATTGAACAGTAGGGGTGAAAGACTATAACTTTATACACTTTTAATCGAAGCAATTCGTTCTTTTTCTTCCTGTCTTATTGTTTATTTGTAGTTCTTGTGCATATTACATGTTACCCGTCTTTCCTAATAGCTTATTTCCATTTTTCTCAGAATATCGAACACTCCAGGTTGAAAAATCTAATCAATGTGTCTTGATTTATCTTTAATCATGCTTCAGCTATCAACCACAATGTCAGAACGGCCTCTCTGGTGTCATTACATTTCCCAAATTCAAACTGATCGTCATGTAATAGATCCTCAATTTTTTTCATTCTCCTGTAAATTATTCTTGTCAGCAGCTTGGATGCATGAGCTGTTAAGTTGATTGTGCTATTATTTGTTCACTTTTCACCTCTTGCTATTTTCGGAATTATGTGGATGATATTTTTCCAGATGATATACCACCAGTGTCATACATCCTACACACGAACGTGAATAGTCGTTCTGTTGTCCAATCCCCCAGTAATTTTAGAAATTCTGAAGGAATGTTATCCATTACTTTTGGTTTATGCCCTCTTAAGTCTTCCTAAGGTCTTTTAAATTCTAATTTAATACTGGAGGCCCTATCTGTCCCTGCTGACTCCTGTTTCTTCTTCTATCATGTTAGTAGACAAGTCTTCGCCACAAAGTGGTCTTCACTATACTCATTCCACCTATCTACTCTCTCCTCTGCATTTAACATTGGAATTCCCACTGCACTCTTAATGTTGCCGTCCTTTCTTGCAATTTCATAGAAAGTTCTTTTGACATTTCTATATATTGTGTCAGTCATTCGAGTAATCATCTCTTTTTAGATTTTGAGCCGGCCACTTCGCCTTAGCTTTCCTAGACTCCCTATTTATTTAATTCATAAGTGAGTTGTATTTCTGTATTCCTGGATTTCCATGAACATTTTTCTGCTTCCTTCGTTGACGAAAAAGAAGTATTTCTTCTGTTACCCATGGTTTCTTCGCAGTTATCTTTCTTGTACCTTTGTTTTCCTTTCCAGCTTCTATGATCGCCTTTTTGGAGATGTCCATCCCTCTTCATCTGAACTTCCTCCTGAGCTATTCACTATCGCAGTATCTATAGCTTTAGAGAACTTCAAGCGTAGCTCCGATACCTTAGTACTTCCGTAATCCAGTTCTTTGTGCACTGATTGTTTCTGTCTAGTCTGTTAAATTTCATTTTACTCTTCATCATCACAAAATTGTGACATGAGGCTACATCCACTACTGATGACGTCTTGCAATCCAATATCCGGTTTCAGAACCTCTGCCTGACTATGATGTAACGTACATGAAATCTTCCCGTGTCTCCTGACTTTTTCAAAGTACACCTCGTCCTCCTGCGCTTCCTGAAAAGAGTATTTGCTATCACTAGAGGAAATTTATTCCAGAACTCAATCAGATTTTCATCTCCCTTTGCATATAGCATTACTCTTTCAGGATGCTCATGTATTTTATCTCTTCATCTTCAGCTTGGGACGTCGGCATGTATACCTGAACTACCGTTGTCGGTGTTGGTTTGCTGTCGATTCTGATGAGAACAGCCATATCACTGAACTGTTCACAGTAACACACCTTTTGCCCTACCGTCTTGTTCGTAACGAATGTTCCTCCCGCTATACCACTTTCTGGTGCTGTTGACATTACCTGATACTCGTATCACCATAAATTCTTCTTTCCATTTTACCTTAGTGACCCCAATTACATCTAGATTGGACCTCTGAAGTTGCCGTTTCAGTTTTTCTAGTTTCTATTAGACTTCTAACATTGCAAGCCCAAACTCGTAGAACGTTATCCTTTAGTTGGTTACTAAATATTTTTCTCATCATAATGTCCCCTTTGTCATTCCCCGCACGGCGACCGAAATGGGGGGCAAGTCCGGAAAATACTGCCAACGGTGAGATCATCATGACATTTTCAATTACAGGTCGCATTTCATGTCGTGTCATGTCATGTCGTTACTCATTATTTGTCTTTAATTCCGTAACTACCATTGCCTTCGGCATCCTTATGCCATTGATCAATGCTGATCCTTCCTCGTACAGGTAACAAAGCAAGGACCCCGCCTCTTAATTTGCAGGACGTCTTCCGTTAATCCCACCTGGCGGGATCCCAAACACTCGAACAGCGGTCAAGAACGGATCGTACTAGCGTTCCGTACGCCGTCTCCTTCATGGATGTGCTCCACTTTCCAAAATTCTCCCAATAAAACGAAGTTGACCATTCGCCTTCCCTGCTAGCAACCTGACGTCCCCATTCCAATTCATATCGCTTAGCTCTGGTATGTAATCGAAATGACTATGTCAAGCTGCATACTGCTCAAGCGATATTCAAAACTTAACAAGACTGTTTTTGCTACGAATACGCATTAAATTCCTTTTCCTACATTTAGCGCAAGTTGCCATTCATCTCACCAACTAGACATTTTGTCTATGTGGTCTTGTATATTTCTACAGTCACTCAACGATGACATATTCCAGTACACTACAGCGTCATCAACAAACATCCATAAACTCTGCTCACGCCGTCCGTCAAGTCATATAGCTATAAAGAGATTAAAAGCGGTCCTATCACACTTCCATGGGGCACATCTGATAACACCCTTGTGTCTGATAAACACTCTCATTCGCATCATATGTGTTGGGTTCTATTACTTAAAAAGTCTTCGAGTAATCGAATATCTGGGAACCTAAACCGTATTCTTCGTCCTTCATCAACAATCTGCAGTGGGGTACCGTGTCAAATACCTTCTGGAAACCTAGGAATATGAAATCTGCCTGTTGGCCTCCATCCACGTTTTGTAGGGTAGCACATGGGAGGAAGGCAAGCTGAGTTTCACATGAGCGATGTTTTCTAAATGCTGACTGAGGACTGAAGCATTTGTGTCTCAAGGAAATGACTACGCGGAGATTCTGGTCACAGAATTCTGCTTCTTTAGCGGTCAGGAATCATTCTACTGGGAAACCCGCCTCGTCGCGTTCCTAGAATTCTTGCCACGCAATGACTCCTTCATCCGAGAAATGGGGAGCAAATCATTCGGTGCCATGAGAGCAGTACTAGCAGAATGTTGACTGCACCCTGCTCAGGTTGTGCTGACGCAGTGTTCTGGTGCGAAAACAGCCTCTTGGATAGCTTCCGCCTCTCTTCGTCTTGACAGCCGCCCGCATCGTCAGGAGTACGGTCCTGAGGCGGTTTGCTCCCTTCAAGTATCATCTGTCAGCACCACACTCTGGCAGCCCCAAAATCCACTCAGTATCACCGACTCTTTCGATGGTGGTGTGTCCACACGTTTTCACAGCTTGTTTGCTCCTTGTCCTCGGGGTCACACCGCGCTGCCAGCACTCTTCCATGATTATTTGGCGACTAAAGGAGTCATATAAATTCTCATGCAAAAGTTCCGCTGATGCTTATTTTCGGCGGGTTTTGTGAATGGCGTGGGTGGCGATCTGTGTCATGTTCCAAATGTCACGTAAGATACTGAAAACTGACCCATGATTGATTTTCACTTTGTCCATTATCGCTTCCGTTGCGCTACATCGTTCTTCGAGAGCGTAAAGTCTCCTCTTCCCTCGCCACTCACCATTCGTCACAAATACTTGTCGTACCACTGCAGTCTTTATCTTTCAGACTTGGAAAAGAGCACAGGTAGTTCCATTTTTCAAGAAGGGTCGTCGAGCAGATGCGCAAAACTACAGGCCTATATCTCTGACATCGATCTGATGTAGAATTGTTTTTTGCTAGCTTAATATGTCATTTCTGTAGGCATCAACATGGATTTCGGAAACAGCGATCGTGTGAGACCCAACTCGCTTTATTTGTTCATGAGACCTAGAAAATATTAGATACAGGCTCCCAGGTAGATGCCATTTTCTTGACTTCCGAAAGGCGTTCGATACAGTTCCGCACTGTCTCCTGATAAACAAAGTAAGAGCCTACGGAATATCAGACCAGGCGTGTGGCTGGATTGAAGAGTTTTTAGCAAACAGTACACAGCATGTTGTTCTCAATGGAGAGACGTCTACAGACGTTAAAGTAACCTCTGGCGTGCCACAGGGGAATGTTATGGGACCATTGCTTTTCACAATATATGTATAAATGACCTAGTATATAGTGTCGGAAGTTCCATGCAGCTTTTGCGGATAATGCTGTAGTATACAGAGAAGTTGCAGCATTAGAAATGCAGGAAGATCTGCAGCGGATAGGCACTTGGTGCAGGAAGTGGCAACTGACCCTTAACGTAGACAAACGTAGTGCATTGCGAATACATAGAAAGAAGGATCCTTTATTGTATGATTATATGATTGCGGAACAAACACTGGTTGCAGTTCCTTCTGTAAAATATCTGAGAGTATGCGTACGGAACGATTTGTAGAGGAATGATCATATAAAATTAATTGTTGGTACGGCGGGTGCCAGGTTGAGATTAATTGGGAGAGTCCTTAGAAAATGTAATCCATCAACAAAGGAGGTGGCTTACAAAACTCTCGTTCGACCTATACTTGATTATTGCTCATCAGTGTGAGATCCGTACCAGGCCGGGTTGACAGAGGAGATAGACAAGATCCAAAGAAGAGCGGCACGTTTCGTCACAGGGTTATTTGGTAACCGTGATAGCGTTATGGAGATGTTTAGCAAACTCAAGTGGCAGACTCTGCAAGAGAGGCGCTCTGCATCGCGGTGTAGCTTGCTGTCCAGGTTTCGAGAGGGTGCGCTTCTGGACCAGGTATCGAATATATTGCTTCCCCCTGCTTATACCTCCCGAGGAGATCACGAATGTAAAATTAGATTCGAGCACGCACGGAGGCTTTCTGGCAGTCGTTCTTCCCGTAAACCATACGCGACTGGAACAGGAACGGGAGGTAATGACAGTGGCACGTAAAGTGCCCTCCGCCACACACCGTTTGGTGGCTTGCGGAGTATATATGTAGATATGTACATTTCCTTTAGATTCTTCCTAAAAATCTGAGCCTGGATTCTTCTTTTCCATTATTCGTTTTATGTGTCCATTTCACTTAAGATCGCTCTGGTTGATTAGCCCTAGATATTTCACGGTAGGTACTGTTACCAGGGGTTTTTTCATAAATAGTGTAGCTATACAGTACTGGATTTCTTTCCATATGTGTGCGCAATATGTTACATTTATTTACGTTCAGGATCAATTGCTAGAGCCTGCACCATTCATTAATTCTCTAGAGGTCATACTGCAAATCGTTACTATGTTCCGGCGTTGCTCCTTTTTATGGGCAACTACATCATCTGCGAACAGGCTTAGAGAGAATCCTACGCTTTCTACTACGTCATTTATATATGAAGGGCTTATTTCAATAGTGGTACAAGTCCATTACCTCCACTTTTCTGTCTATAATGCTTCTGAGATTAATGATCCAAGCAAACAGAAAGAAAGGTTAATCTCTAGCAATAAGCCATTTGCTTGAATATTTCTGGTATCTCAACTGCAGATTTTTCAGCGCTCATTTAACTTTAGGACTCTGTATCTCAAAATGAACAAAAATGGACTTGTGATTCTTCAGTTTCTCCCGGCATATTTGTTGCCCGAACAGTCTATGGGTATACTGCCGGTTCATAGTGTCCAACGGGCACAATATTTCGGTGATCAGACATGTCGCCACCGTCTGGTGCGCTGACGATGAACCGGCAATATACCCGTGGACTGTTCGAGCAAAATTTGACTTGTACCCGGCATCTACCTGAGCGAGGCGCTGTGGATCTCGTGGAGGAACAGAGCGAGCTGAATTTCGCAGGGTCTCTGCTTGCGGAATCCATGTTGATTTCTGTAGAAGGGATTTTCTTTCTCCAAGAACGTCGTAATTCTTGAGCATAACACGTGTTCCATAATTCTACAACAGACTCAAGTCAACGATATAGGTCTATAATTGTGAGCATCTGTCCAACGGACCTTATGAAAAACAGAGATCACTCGGGCTTTCTACCAGTCGCTAGGAAACTTTCGTTGCTCAAGCGATCTACGCTAAGTTACTGCTAGAAGGGGAGCAAGTACTTTCACATAATCTTTGTAGACTCTTATAGGTACCTCATCTGGCCCTTACGCCTTTTCATTACTAAGCGATTGTAGTTGTTTTACTATTCCGCGATCAGTTTTCTCAATGTCTGTCACATCGAGGTTCGTACGAGGACTGAAAGGTGGGACCTTGTTACAATCTTGTGCGATGGAACCATTTCGGAATACCAAATTCAGTATTTAGGCCTTCTGTTTGTTATTTTCCGTTTCGGTACCAGCATGGTCACTCGAATGAATGGATGATCACCCTGCAGCCACCAGGACAGAACTTCTATACCCCAGCTGTGTGTGTCTGGTGTAAGCCGTTAAATAGTGCAAACGTTTTGAAATGTCTGCGAGTCGACGACTGGGTCATTACAGACGGAGAACAGGCACAGGCCGGGTGAGAGCCGACGCAGCATTTGCGTTGGCCGCCATCCCAACGAATGTGAATTCAATGTCTTACCACTGCGACATCTCGCTCGGTAAGACTTTCTGCAAACCTCCCTGTGAGCTGACATGATCACGGCCATGTTTTCACGTACGACGCTACTCCTCGTTAGTCAAGCGTCCACCATTAGGGACGCCGAAGGACGTGACAGGTGGCGCGGAACGGTCTACCTGTCCTTGACCCTTCAGCTCGTGCAGCCGGCGAGCCCTCTCGCCGTATCTCTGATCGTTGCTGCCAAATGTAGAGTGTTGTGTAACAGTCTGAGATAGAAGTGATATGGAATGATCTGTCGCTTATTAGAACGGAACCAGCTATTGTTCTACGCTCCTACTCGTATTAGTGATTCGATTCTAGCCAGTGGTGCTGTGCAGTTCAAAGGGTCTTCTTTTTCTTCGTCTGTTCCTCATTTTTAAGTTTACCCTTGAATAAACTATGTCGGCATAGTTGTCTCGTCCTGTATTCCGACAGACCTTCTTCTACGGTTTATATATATACTATTGGCCTTTAGCTTATACCGTACAGCAGGTAGTTTCCCGACTTGATAGACCACAAGTGTTGCGTACCAAACTGTCCATCTCAATATGCTACCTCAAATTGGCCCACAATAACTACGTAAGCTACAGCGCATCCACGTCGAGTGAGTTTTTCAGCATTCTCGCGCTCTCTTCGTAGAAACCATTAATTCTAGAGAAAAAAAATTAATAGGACCTTTTTTGTAGGAAATTTAATGTAGTTTAATTTTGTAGTGAGACATGTTTTCGCTGGAGGGTGCGGTTTTCGAGTTATTCACGAAAAACGTACAAAAGGGATATTAAATGTGTTCTATCTCGGAAACCATTCGGAATAGGGCATAAGTCCATAAGAAGTTTTTTGTTCAGAATCACTAATACTATCATCCCTCAAGGCATGTACCTTTCCTCCTGACTCACCCTGCACGTAGCGATACAACAGTACTCTTAGAAAGAACGATTTTTTTGCAGGCAATAACACGCACATACTCATGGACACAAACACAAACACACACACACACACACACACACACACACACACACACACACATACATACACAGACATCAATATAGTACGGTGCTAGCAAACTGAAATGTTACAGAAAACTTTTATATGGTGTGTGATATCATCAAACGGATGATTACGTTCCACAAGCTCTCACAAATGGACTGCAGTGTTCCTATGTAGTCTGGGTTACCAAAAGACAAGATGATCTGCGCCCTCTCCTTTAAGGCCTTTACGGAAACATCTGTGATTGAAAATGAGTCTGGCTATTAGGGAGGCGAGGTACCTTAACGTTGAATGCTGTTGGGAGTTAGTGGAATAGGGGAACGACGAATGAGTTATTGTCTACTTCTCGCGTTTGTGTCTTGTTGTTTCCTCATTTCTCCGTTCCAACCTTCAACACAGAACAGCCAAAGCAACTCGCACACCTGCATAATATCGTGTAGGGTTCCCGCGAGCACGCAGAAGGGCCGCAACACGACGTGGCATGGGCTCTACTAATGTCTGAAGTTGTGATGGAGGGAACTGACACCATGAATCCTGCAGGACTGTCCATAAATCCATAAGAATACGAGGGGCTGGAGATTTCTTCTGAACTGCGAGTTGCAAGGCATCCCAGACATACTCAATAGTGTTCATGTCTCGGTAGTTTGGTGGCCAGCGGAAATGTTTAAACTTAGAAGACTGTTTCTGGAGCCACTCTGAAGCAATTCTGGTTGTTTTGTTTCTCGCATTGTCCTGCTGGAATTGCTCAAGTTCGTCGGAATTCACAATGGACATGACCATACAACACGGTTACGTACGATTCATCTGTCATAGTCGTATCTAGACGCGTCAGGAGTCCCACATCACTCCAACTGCACGCGTCCCACACCATTACAAAGCCCCCATCAGCCAGAGAAGTCCAATGTCGGTGTTCCCGCGCCCGGGTGAGGCATAAAACTTTGTGTAGTGCAGGCATCAGGGGTAGACGAGTGGGTCTACGGCCCCTAGAGCCCATATCGATGATGTTTAAAAGACTGACTGAGAAGTGGGGTACGATGTGTATCATTCTACCTTCCCCATCAGCTTTAGAAAATTTTGGAAAAATTTTTTGGATGCAAAAGTATTCCAACTCTCACTCCCTCTAGATTCCCTGACTGGAACACGCTCTCACCCACGTATCGTTGTAAGTAGCTCATACCCATCAGCTCCTCCTTGCATATTGTCACTCGCTGTCATTATCGTTGTCATTATCTCTCTGTGTCTCTCAACTGTAACTGTCTCTTTTCACAGCCACAGTCATCTTCTTTGTATCCTACTTCTACTGTCTCCCCTACTTGTCGCTGTCTCTCTCCTGCTCTGTGTTACTGCTACTATCTCATTCATTCATTCCTACTGCTGTTTCTCCGTGTCACTGTCTCTCTCTTCCTCTTTATAATCGTCAAACACGCTCATTATCAATGCCTCTCACCCACGTCCACTTTCTCCTTTTTATTCCTATCCCACTGGCACTATCTCCTTTACCCTTCTCCTAGCACTCTTCTATGTTCCATTGCCACTGTGTCCTTCTCTTTCTCCCACACTGCCATTGTCTCCTCTGCTCTTTCCATGACCAACCACTGTCCCCTATCCTCCAGTATTTATTACTTTTCCGTCTCTTTCCCACAGACACTGTCTGTTTCTCTCTCAACATAAAAAAGCGCAAATATGATCGCATGGCACAATTTCGGTATCATTTTTAAGGCTGGTGAGGAGACCCTCATCTTTTCAGCCAGTCTTTTAAACTGGAGCATATTAACCGTTTTTGTGCTCCTATAGGTTTCCTTGTTTCCCCTACAACAGACGCGCCTGTCACTCATGTGGATAGAACTTTACGCGTCACGAAAATTTTGATAGTTTAGTTACGTGCAATTGAAACAATGCAAAACTAATTTTACACGTCAGACTGGATTTTACGTGCATAAAAATTTTCTGTGTGCTTCCGTACTATGACATGGAGCTTCCAGAACCCTTCAGATGACAACGGAGATATACGCTGACGAGCCAAAGAAACTGCTACACCTGCCTAATATCGTGTAGGGCCCCGCGACCACGCAAAAGTTCCGCAACACGACCTGAGATGGACTTGACTAATGTTTGAAGCAGTGCTGGAGGGAACTGACACCATGAATCCTGCAGGGCTGTCCGTAAACCCGTAATAGTACGAGGGGCTGGAGATCTCTTCTGAACAGCACGTTGCAAGGCATCCCAGGCACGCTCAACAGTGTTCATGTCTCGGGAATTTGGTGGGCAGCGGAAATGTTTAAACTCAGATGCGTGTTCCTGGAGTCACTCTGCAGCAATTCTGCACGTGTGGGGTGTCATATTTTCTCCTGAAATTGCCCGGATGCAGGTGATGCCGCAGGATGCTTAGGTACGGGTCTATACGTATCTAGACGTATCAAGGGTCCAGTATCACCCCAACTGCACACGCTCCAGACCACTACATAGTCCCCACCAGCTTGAACAGTCCCCTGCTGACATGCATGGTTCATGGATTCATGAGGTTGTCTCCATGCCCGTATACGTCTATCGGGTGGATACAATTTGAAACGAGACTCGTCCTACCAAGCAACATGTTAGCTGTCATCTACAGTCCAATGTCAGTATAGATGGGCCCAGATGAGGCGTAAAGCTTTGTGTCGTGCAGTCATCAAGGGTACACGACTGGGCCTTCGACTTGGAAAGCTCATACCGATGACGTTTCGCTGAATGGTTCGCACGCTGACACTTGTTGAATACCAAGCATGGAAATCTGCAGCAATTTGCGGAAGTGTTGCATTTGTCAGGTTGGACTATTTTATTCAGTCGTCGCTGGTCCAGTTCTTGCAGGATCTCTACCCGGCCGTCTGAGATTTGATATTTTACCGGATTCCTGATATTCACGTTGCACTCGTGAAATGGTCGTACGGGAAAAATCCCCACTTTATCGGTACCTCGGAGATTCTGTGTCCCATCGCTCGTGCGCCGACTGTAACACCACGTTCAGACTCACTTAAATCTTGGTAACCTGCCTTGTAACAGCAGTAACCGATCTAACAACTGCGTCAGACACTTGTCGTCTTACGTAGGCGCTGCCGACCACAGCGCCGTACTCTGCTTGTTTACATATCTCTGTATTTCAATACGCATGCCTATACGTTTCTTTTGCGCTTCAGTGTAATATTACGGCATATTTCTCCGTTCTATGTTTTATGAACTACGTTTTCACCTCATGGCAGATTTTACGTGCATATTGTTCGAGTGGATCTAAGTGAGAAAGATGATATCAATAAAATTCACATTTTTTTGAGATCGGGATCTTAAGAATATATCGTAAATATTTCAGTCATTTACTCTGAATCTGCGGCTCGATTTTGATACGAAAAAATGGTAAAAACACATTTTTGGGGATTTTATAAGGAATCGCCTATGAAGTAAAGGTACCTCAATAAGCTTCTTAAGGTTCACTCTAGACGACATCAAATTATAAATGAACCAACCGATTTGCTCTATTTGTCTAAGCGGTGGGTGTTCGTACTTTGACCCTGTATTGTAGGATAGTGACACTAACAAGGGAACGTCCCCATCGCACCCCCCTCAGATTTAGTTATAAGTTGGCACAGTGGATAGACATTGAAAAACTGAACACAGAGCAATCGATAAAACAGGAAGAAGTTGTGTGGAACTATGAAAAAAATAAGCAAAATATACAAACTGAGTAATCCGTTCGAAACATAGACAATATCAGGGACACTGGGAGTTCAGCAGCGCCGTGGACCCGTGGTTAGCGAGAGCAGCTGCGGAATGAGAGGTCCTTGGTTCAAGTCTTCTCTCGAGCGAAAAATTTAATTTTTGATTTTCAGTTTATGTGACAAACTCTTATGTTTTCATCACTTTTTTGGGAGTGATCATCACATCCACAAGAAAACCTAAATAGGGCAAGGTAGAAGAATCTTTTTATCCATTCGCCAAGTGTACAAGTTACGTGGGTGGACAACATATTCCTGCCACATGACGCACATGCCGTCACCAGTGTCGTATAGAATATATCAGACGTGTTTTCCTGTGGAGGAATCGGTTGACCTATGACCTTGCAATCAAATGTTTTCGTTTCCCATTGGAGAGGAGCGTCCTTTCGTCTACTAATCGCACGGTTTTGCGGTGCGGTCGCAAAACACAGACGCTAAACTTATTACAGTGAACAGAGACGTCAATGAACGAGCGGACAGATCATAACTTTGCGAAAATAAAGAAAGTAAATTATTCACTCGAGGGAAGGCTTGAACCAAGGACCTCACGGTCAGCTGCTGCTCACGCTAACCACGGGACCACGGGACCACGGCACTCCTGAGCTCACCTTATCCTTGACGTTGCCTATCTTGCGCATGGTCTACTCAGTTTGTATATTTTGCTTTTTTTTTCATAGTTCCACACAACTTCTTCCTGTTTTCTCGAATGATCTGTGTTCAGTTTTTCAAGGCCTATCCACTGCGCCAACTTATAACTAAATCTGAGGGGGGTGCGATGGGGAGGTTCCCTTGTAAGATGGTTCTTCTGCTGGGTACAGGAATGGTCCCTAGCTCAAGGTCTATCCAAAAGATTAGATCCTACCGTCTGTCGCCAACAGAACACGACGTATGAGCCCTTGAAGAACCTCTCTTTTATGCACGACGTTTTGGAACATATATATCGCATGTTGCCGCGTGCGTGCCGACATTTTTACATGCTGACCATTTAA
The DNA here is from genome assembly GCF_023898315.1 of Schistocerca nitens. Lineage (NCBI taxonomy): Eukaryota > Metazoa > Arthropoda > Insecta > Orthoptera > Acrididae > Schistocerca > Schistocerca nitens. The sequence continues at coordinate 64,599,456 of NC_064617.1, forward strand.
AAGCGTTTCCTTTTATCTTTTTAAAAATGTTTCTTAAGACAGTGGCGAATTAGTAATACCTACATACAATCTTTAGCAGATTACAGAAATAGAAATACTTCTACGGGACTGAAGGAGGTGTCAGGGAGAAACTTTCTCTGTTAGTTTTTATATTTAACTTTGCTTTTTGTCAGATATTTTGAGTTATTCGGTAACTGATCAAAGGTTTTCGTGGCAGCATTGTGCACGCCTTTCAATTCTAAAGGCAAAATTAATGTGGAATAACGACTCACTTTTTTTCTTCTGGTATTGTAAATACGTAAGTTATTGTTACTTTTGATTTGTAATGGGTAATTGATAATACACTTCATGAGTGAATAAGTATACTGTGAAGCAGTATCGAAAATGCGTTCCTCCTGAAACGGGTGTTTACTAAATGAACGTGGATGAGCTGCATATAGTTTTCGTACAACAAGATTTTGAGTTTCCAAGATTTTACTTCTTAGAATTATTTTTATTCCACATGTCAGTATTGCTTGAATCTACACAAAATACTTTAACCCAGTAATTTGGGTTTTCCCGATAGCTGAATTGATTACAGACACGTTCCAAGGTATCAAATGGGAATTCCTGAAGGGAAGACGACGTTATTGTCAAGGGGTACAAGTTTCACATACAACTTGAAACGCTACATCTATGTGCAGTAATGTCTCTTGAAAATCTGATGGTGGATTAATTGCGAAACGCGTCATATGGGCAATAAAGTCGCTCCTTGCCTGATGTTTGATTTTTACTAATGCGACATGGTCAGCTTGAACGGAGAACTGCCGATTATTATATAAATTGTAGCCATCCTCCTGCATGACATTATGCCACATTCATATAATTGAAATTAAGACGTTCTCACAAATCTTGGAATCCCTAGGGCCACTACCTTGCCACTATTAATAACAGGCAATAATGGTCTCGATTACCGGAAAGGATGAACTGTCTAATAAAAACGACAAACTCGAGGGACGGATTCCTGACTGGAAATGGAAGAAAAAAGTTCTACGATCATGTGTCCGGAAATGTATCGTTGCCATGGCAGGTGGCGCTGACGAATGACGGTTCGTCTGACCACGCGCATTGTGTTCCTTGTTTGTTGCGAGCTTTGTGATTGACGTAGCGTACTATAAACAGCAGAATGGTGCGTTATTTACGTCAGGAACAAAATGGCTTGGTTCAAATGGCTCTGAGCACTATGCGACTTTACTTCTGATGTCATCAGTCGCCTAGAACTTAGAACTAATTAAACCTAACTAACCTAAGGACATCACACACATCCATGCCCGAGCCAGGATTCGAACGTGCGATCATAGCGGTCGCTCGGTTCCAGACTGTAGCGCCTAGAACCGCACGGCCACTCCGGCAGGCGTCAGGAAAAAGCTGAGATGTTTGTGTAAGGTGAAGCACATGGAAACCGTCGAGAGACAGCTCGGCTAAACCAGGAAAGGGTACCGTCACAGACGCCAAAGACATCGCACAACATCATGGGTCCTTTGAGACAGACGAGCGTGCAGGAGACGGAGCACCGTGCGTACATCAGATTTAGAGGACTGGGTTCTACAGGATATTGAGACGAACCCTATCTCAAGTAGCAAAAATTTTGATTATAACCACTTCGTATATTAATGTAGGACACGGCAGATAGCGTGAGAGAGTGAGTGAGTGAGTGAGCGAGCCTTTGACTGGTGACGTCAGAATCGAATGTAGTGTGTACAGGTCACGGCCGGCATTGCTGGACAGTAGGCGCGCACCGTGTGGTGGTGTAGGGCGGTGCGGCGTTCCAGGCCGGCGCCCATGTGGGCCTCGCCGTTTTCCCAACCCGACAGCCCTGCCGGCTCGCAGCCGCCCCACCGGTCTAGCGCCGCGTTGCCCTCTCGCCAGCGCAGCCGCAGCCACGCAAGAGTGGCTCCGCCGCTGTCGGAAGAAATCCCCGGCTCCCGCGCCGTCCGTCGCCTTTGTGCAACCTCCGCACAAGTACCTCCGGTCGGCGAACCGCGACGGTGTCAACACGACTCCACTTCCGCTTTCGCCTACGTCACTGGCACAACAAAAACTTTCGTACTCTTCTTAACTTTCACACAGGCTAACGATTCCTGTGCCTAAAATGTTAATTCTTGGTGTTCATCTGTCACGTGGATGTTTTGACATTTACCAACAAGAAGTCTGTAGTTAATAATTCATAGACCAATAGGATGTGCAGGGAAGCTAAAACGGAATGGCTGCACGAAAATGTGAAGAAATCGAAGACATAGAAAAAGATATGATTGTCGTAAGGACAGATTCAGCATACAGGAAAGTCAAAACAAACTTTGGTGACATTAAAAGCAACGGTGGTAACATTAAGAGTGTAACGGGAATTCCACTGTTAAATGCAGAGGAGAGAGCAGATAGGTGGAAAGAATACATTGAAAGCCTCTATGAGGTTGAAGATTTGTCTGATGTGATAGTGTTAGAAGAAGTAACAGGAGTCGATTTAGAAGAGATAGGGGATCCAGTATTAGAATCGGAATTTAAAAGAGCTTTGGAGGACTTACGGTCAAATAAGGCAGAAGGGATGGATAACATTCCATCAGAATTTCTAAAATCATTGGGGGAAGTGGCAACAAAACGACTATTCACGTTGGTGTGTAGAATATATGAGTCTGGCGACTGTGCGTGGAACGACAGCACAGCGTCTGACTTTCGGAAAAGCATCATCCACACAATTCTGAAGACCGCAAGAGCTGACAAGTGCAAGAATTATCGCACGATCAGCTTAACAGCTCATGCATCGAAGCTGCTTACAAGAATAATATACAGAAGAATGGAAAAGAAAATTGAGAATGCGCTAGGTGACGATCAGTTTGGCTTTAGGAAAAGTAAAGGGACGAGAGAGGCAATTCTGACGTTACGGCTAATAATGGAAGCAAGGCTAAAGAGAAATCAAAACACTTTCATAGGATTTGTCGACCTGAAAAATGCGTTAGACAATATAAAATGGTGCAAGCTGTTCGAGATTCTGAAAAAAGCAGGGGTAAGCTATAGGGAGAGACGGGTCATATACAATATGTACAACCAAGAGGGAATAATAAGAGTGGACGATCAAGAAGGAAGTGCTAGTATTAAGAAGCGTGTAAGACAAGGCTGCAGCCTTTCGCACCTACTCTTCAATCTCTACATCGAGGAAGCAATGATGGAAATAAAAGAAAGGTTCAGGAGTGGAATTAAAATACAAGGTGAAAGGATATCAATCATACGATTCGCTGATGACATTGCTATCCTGAGTGAAAGTGAAGAAGAATTAAATGATCTGTTGAACGTAATGAACAGTCTAACGAGTACACAGTATGGTTTGAGAGTAAATCGGAGAAAGACGAAGGTAATGAGATGTAGTAGAAATGGGAACAGCGAGAAACTTAACATCACGATTGATGGTCACGAAGTCAATGAAGTTAAGGAATTCTGCTACCTAGGCAGTAAAATAACCAATGACGGACGGAGCAAGGAGGACATCAAAAGCAGACTCGCTATGGCAAAAAAGGCATTTCTGGCCAAGAGAAGTCTACTAATATCAGATACCGGCCTTAATTTGAGGAAGAAAATTTCTGAGGATGTACGTCTGGAGTACAGCATTGTATGGTAGTGAAACATGGACTGTGGGAAAACCGGAACAGAATAGAATCGAAGCATTTGAGATGTGGTGCTATAGACGAATGTTGAAAATTTGGTGGACTGATAAGGTAAGGAATGAGGAGGTTCTACGCAGAATCGGAGAGGAAAGGAATATGTGGAAAACACTGATAAGGAGAAGGTACAGGGTGATAGGACATCTGATAAGACATGAGGGAATGACTTCCATGGTACTAGAGGAAGCTGTAGAGGGTAAAAACTGTAGAGGAAGACAGAGATTGGAACACGTCAAGCAAATAATTGAGGACGTAGGTTGCAAGTGCTACTCTCAGATGAAGAGGTTAGCAGATGAAAGGAATTCGTGGCGGGCCGCATCAAACGAGTCAGTAGACTGATGACCAAAAAAAAAAAAAAAGACTGTACGCAGGGAAAATTCTCCTGAGTGCGGTGATAACGCGTATGGAGTACCATAAGGTTCAATACCAGGGCCACTTTTGTTTCTCCTGTACGTAGTTAAATAGTGGCAACATTGCTGTGGAGACACCATCCAATGGAATCTGCTATTGTCGCTGATAGCACACGTTGTTGACATACCTACCTTACCTCCGAGCGAATGGACTCTCCCGTCCCACGTCACCGGCGTGCGCACGATAGAGGGAAACACAGTCACTTGTGAGCGAGCGGTCTATCGTAACGGTGCCACTATGTTGGATCAAGATTGAACGCGCCAGAGGTCGTACAGCACGACAGTGTCATCAACGTCTTCAACAGGCGTGCGGGGAATCCGCATTGTCGTACAGAGCAATGGCACGCTGTGTAAAAGCCTTCAACGAAGGTAGGCAAACTGTGGCACACATGCATCGGGCAGGTCGTCCTAGCATCTCTGAAGAAGAAGTGTATGCTGTTGCCCCGTTAGTGGACAGTAATCGATGACATACGATTCGAGAGCTCGCCCACGAAACCGGACTAGCGCATACGTCTGTGCTTCACATCGTGAAGGAACGCCTGGGCATTTGAAAAATTGCATCACGATGGGTTCCGAATGACCTGATGGAAATTCAGAAACGGATGCGTTACGACGTAGCTCAGACGCACTTGGAGCGCCATCAGTGCGAAGGAGAGGCTTTCTTACGCCGTATCGGAGCACTGGATGAGACGTGGGGCACATTATACGAGCTAAATCTGAGACGCCAATCCAACGAGTGGCGTCTTTATGGGTCGCCGCGAAAGTCGAAAGTGCGTCAGAGCCCCAGTATGGTGAAAGTTATGGTGATTCTCGTATACGACTCTGATGGTATTATCCTAACGCATTACGTTCCTCCACGGCAGACCGTCAATGCACAGTATTAATTTTCGTTTTTGGAGCATCACCTGCGACCAGCTTTGCGAAAGAAGCGGCTACACTTTCTACGCAACCCACCCATCATTTTGCACGACAATGCTCTGTTCAGTCGATGAGAGTGGGATATAGTGTACCATCCACCATACTGCCTGGACTTAAGTCCTTGTGACTTTGATTTGATTCCGAAGATGAGGTAACCACTTCGTGGCACTAACTTCAGAACTGTTCCAGAGATTCGACAGGCAGTAGACCGCTCCATTCGCACCATCAAAAGAACAGGCTCTGCCAACGGTATGCTACGACTTCCACATGGCTGGCAATGGGTTCTACACAATGTATGTGACTACTTTGAAGGACAGTAATAGGTGCAAACATTTAACTCTTTTGTATCGCTTGTGAATAAATAGTTGCCACTATTCAAGTTCCAACCCTCGTATGATACCGACCTTGCATCTAATATACAAAAAGCAGAATTAGTTCATTTTGGAGGTGACGCTAGTAATGTAATCAATCCAAATAGCGATTCAAGGAATGATTTTACATCGAAATTCGGAAAAATTCTCAGAAATGAAAGGCTGTCGCACTCTTCGTTCAAAAGAGAACGAGAAAATCACCACAGGCAAACTTTAGTAGAGATGCGCGAAGCATATAACTAGTACCACCGTCATACCTTAGCAAAAGATCTTACAGAGAAGCCGAAACAATTCTGGTCCTACGTAGTAAAATCACTAACCGTATCTAACCCGTCCATGCAGTCGCTTGTTGAGCAGTCTGGTGTGGCATTTGAAGATAGCAAAACTAAAGCCTGAGTTTTAAATTTCGCGTTTAAGAAATCGTTCACGCAGGAGAATCGTACAAACACACCGTCGTTTTACCATCGAAGTGACTGACATGTGGACGACATGGTAATAAATACCCACAGCGTAGAGAAACAACTGACACAGTTGAACGCAAATGAGGTACCAGGTTCGGACAGAATCCCAGTTCTGTTTTACGAACAGTGCTCTTCGGCACTAGGTCCTTAATTAGCTTGCATTTACTGCGAAACTCTAGCCTGGTGGAAGGTCTCTACCGGCTGGAAAAAAGACGCAGGTGACTCCTGTAATTAAGAAGGGTGAAAGAACCGACTTGCCAAATTAGAGACTGTTGTCCTTAACATCGGATGCTGTGGGATTCTTGAACATATTCTGGGTTCGAATGTAATAAATTTCCGTGAGACCGAACACCTGACGTCCACGAATGAGCACGGTTTAGTAAACATCTTGCCCTTTTTCATATGGTGTACTGCGAACTATGGACGAAGGGCAACAGCAGAGTCTATATTTCTATATTTCCGAAATCATTTGACACGATACCCCATTGTAGACTTTTAACGACGGTTCGAGCAAATGGAGTAGGTTCCCAGATGTGTGAGTGGATCGAAGGGAACAAGATGCACATAAATCACCTGACGGACACGGTGGGCAGCGACGTGTGGTTGTGGGCTGATGATGCTGTGGTGCACCGGAAGGATGATACAAGATGACTTGTACAAAATTTGTGGTCGGTGTGATAACTGGACGCTAGCTCTAAATTTAGAAAAATGTAAGTTAATGCGGATGAGTAGGAAAAACAATCCCGTAATGTTCGACTGGGGCATTAGCAGCGTGGTACTTGACACAGTCAGATCGATAAAATATCTGGACATAACGTTTTAAAGCAAAATGAAATGGAACGGGTAGGATTGTAGTGTTGAAGGAGAAAGTCGACTTCGGTTTAGTGGGAGAATTTTGGGAAAGCGTGGTCCACATGTTAAGGAGACTGCTTTATAGGACGCTGCTGTGACCTATTCTAGAGTACTTCTCGAGTATTTGGGATCCGCATTCGGTGGGGTTAAAGGAAGACGTCCAAGCGGATCAGACGCGGGTTGCTAGATTTGTTGCTCGCAGTTTCGAACAAAAACGCAAGTGTTGCAGAGATGCTTTGGGAACTCAAATGGGAATCCCTGGAGGGAAGGCGACGCTCTTTTTGACGAACACTATTGAGAGAATTTAGAGAACCGGAATTTGAAGCTGACTTTTCAAAATCATTCTGCTGCTTCCAATACACATCGCGCGTGTGGACCACGAACATAACATACGAGAAATTAGCGCTCACACGGAGGCAGATAAACAATTGCTTTTCCTCTGCTCCGTTTACGAGTGGGGCAAGAAAGGAAGTGAGTAGCAGTGGTACAGGGTACCCTCCGACTTCTGCGAATAGTTTCACTCTCAGTTTCGAAACGACACAACGTACTCAATTCTCCACATGTAGAGATACTACACTGGAAACTTCAAAATATGTGGGTGTTCACGCTGATGAGAATTTAAGCTATCCAAAATAACTAAGGTTTGCCATTCTTGCATTTTTATACCAGCATTTACATACATATTTCGCAAGCCAGCGTACGATGCATGGCGGAGGGTACTACGTGCCACCGCTACCCATTTCCTCTCCTGATCCACCGCAAACAGATCGAGGGAAAAACGACTGCCTATGTATCTCCATACGAGCCTCAGTTTCGCTTATCTTCGTGACCCTTACGCGAAATGTGCATTAGTTGCAGTAGAATTGTTCTGCAGTCGGCCTCAAATGCCTACGCTTGTTTTAGACTAGGCTGCTCCTGAATACCTGATGATGGATAACTTCCGAAACGCATCATATGAGCTTTAAAGTCATTCTTTGCCTTATGTCCGATTTTTACCATTGCGACCCAGTCAGGCTGAATGTGGAATTACTGACTGTTTTAATTTCAAGTTTGACGTCACATAACAAATGAAGAAAGAAATATTTTTTTTCGCGTGCTGCACTTACAGATCAACTATTTTCGAATTTTGTCCTTTACTTCTACTGTGAAACTTTACTTCTTGCCAAATTTTACCATCATCGATCAACGGCAAGTACGCCATTGGTTTTAAAGAGTGAGTTTGCGAGTATCAAAACGTGTGTCATAAATGGCCCAACCGTTTGATCGCATTGACTTAGGAGCTAACGTTTGTTATACAGCCGAGAGACCATAGACTTTAGTATGTGACATAACTGTAAACTTGATACGTCGACCCGTCCCTGCGAAAAACAGACGCACGGAGAGACCGTCAGATTAGATATGACGAAACAATTGGTTTTTCGTGTGATATTATTAGAGATTTACAGTTTTCGGATTATTTCCTTTTGTTGTACTGTGAAACTTTCCTTCTTGCCAATTTTCGTGATTCTAGGCTAGCGGGAAATACTCTATAGGTTTTGATGAATTACTTTTCGAGTATTAAAACATGTGACGTAAATGGCCGTATCTTTTGAATACACTGACTAAGAAGCTTCAAGCTTTTTCAATACTAAGGGACCATTGACATCAGTATGTGACATTTCAATACGCTACGTCTACGCGTTCCTGAGAGTAAACTGTTTTTATCAGACAGACAATATAGGGATCATATGAGCGTTCCGTTTGAATCGACTGAGGCGTGCAACACTAAAAATTAACTGCAGTGAAATATCGAAAAAATTTCATTTCCATGTATTCGTGTAAACACCATTGAAATTATGCAGTAGGCTCCCTGTGTGTGATGATCCCAGAGGGTTTCTGTACGATGGGCGCAGCTCCTTCGCGTGTCTGCAATGCGGCTTTGCAAACATCTCTAAGGCAAAGTCTCTTCATGGCTCTATACACGGCTATCGTTAATCACCTGTAGCCGTTTGTGCTTCCTAGCTGAAACCTCTCAAATGCGCTGCCAGATGTCAGGGATTCCCTTTAGTTGACTCCACTGTAAGAATGTCTTAGCGCAATTTTTTTCACAGATCTGTGTTTATATCGTCATAATTGTCACTCTTTGTGCCAGACGATGATGTATTTACGTTGATACATTCAGCAGCATATGTAGATACTGTCTGCGAAATACGTTGCTGATAGACTTAGTAGCAGAAAGTATTTTCTTAAACGCCACGTGCAATGCCACAGTTTTTCACACATCTCAGTGTTTATGACGTCGTATCTCCTGATCTATGTGTGAGACAATGATACACTCCTGGAAATTGAAATAAGAACACCGTGAAATCATTGTCCCAGGAAGGGGAAACTTTATTGACACATTCCTGGGGTCAGATACATCACATGATCACACTGACAGAACCACAGGCACATAGACACAGGCAACAGAGCATGCACAATGTCGGCACTAGTACAGTGTATATCCACCTTTCGCAGCAATGCAGGCTGCTATTCTCCCATGGAGACGATCGTAGAGATGCTGGATGTAGTCCTGTGGAACGGCTTGCCATGCCATTTCCACCTGGCGCCTCAGTTGGACCAGCGTTCGTGCTGGACGTGCAGACCGCGTGAGACGACGATTCATCCAGTCCCAAACATGCTCAATGGGGGACAGATCCGGAGATCTTGCTGGCCAGGGTAGTTGACTTACACCTTCTAGAGCACGTTGGGTGGCACGGGATACATGCGGACGTGCATTGTCCTGTTGGAACAGCAAGTTCCCTTGCCGGTCTAGGAATGGTAGAACGATGGGTTCGATGACGGTTTGGATGTGCCGTGCACTATTCAGTGTCCCCTCGACGATCACCAGTGGTGTACGGCCAGTGTAGGAGATCGCTCCCCACACCATGATGCCGGGTGTTGGCGCTGTGTGCCTCGGTCGTATGCAGTCCTGATTGTGGCGCTCACCTGCACGGCGCCAAACACGCATACGACCATCATTGGCACCAAAGCAGAAGCGACTCTCATCGCTGAAGACGACACGTCTCCATTCGTCCCTCCATTCACGCTACACGTGTGGGTACCCTCTGCAAAATACACTCCTGGAAATGGAAAAAAGAACACATTGACACCGGTGTGTCAGACCCACCATACTTGCTCCGGACACTGCGAGAGGGCTGTACAAGCAATGATCACACGCACGGCACAGCGGACACACCAGGAACCGCGGTGTTGGCCGTCGAATGGCGCTAGCTGCGCAGCATTTGTGCACCGCCGCCGTCAGTGTCAGCCAGTTTGCCGTGGCATACGGAGCTCCATCGCAGTCTTTAACACGGGTAGCATGCCGCGACAGCGTGGACGTGAACCGTATGTGCAGCTGACGGACTTTGAGCGAGGGCGTATAGTGGGCATGTGGGAGGCCGGGTGGACGTACCGCCGAATTGCTCAACACGTGGGGCGTGAGGTCTCCACAGTACATCGATGTTGTCGCCAGTGGTCGGCGGAAGGTGCACGTGCCCGTCGACCTGGGACCGGACCGCAGCGACGCACGGATGCACGCCAAGACCGTAGGATCCTACGCAGTGCCGTAGGGGACCGCACCGCCACTTCCCAGCAAATTAGGGACACTGTTGCTCCTGGGGTATCGGCGAGGACCATTCACAACCGTCTCCATGAAGCTGGGCTACGGTCCCGCACACCGTTAGGCCGTCTTCCGCTCACGCCCCAACATCGTGCAGCCCGCCTCCAGTGGTGTCGCGACAGGCGTGAATGGAGGGACGAATGGAGACGTGTCGTCTTCAGCGATGAGAGTCGCTTCTGCCTTGGTGCCAATGATGGTCGTATGCGTGTTTGGCGCCGTGCAGGTGAGCGCCACAATCAGGACTGCATACGACCGAGGCACACAGCGCCAACACCCGGCATCATGGTGTGGGGAGCGATCTCCTACACTGGCCGTACACCACTGGTGATCGTCGAGGGGACACTGAATAGTGCACGGTACATCCAAACCGTCATCGAACCCATCGTTCTACCATTCCTAGACCGGCAAGGGAACTTGCTGTTCCAACAGGACAATGCACGTCCGCATGTATCCCATGCCACCCAACGTGCTCTAGAAGGTGTAAGTCAACTACCCTGGCCAGCAAGATCTCCGGATCTGTCCCCCATTGAGCATGTTTGGGACTGGATGTAGCGTCGTCTCACGCGGTCTGCACGTCCAGCACGAACGCTGGTCCAACTGAGGCGCCAGGTGGAAATGGCATGGCAAGCCGTTCCACAGGACTACATCCAGCATCTCTACGATCGTCTCCATGGGAGAATAGCAGCCTGCATTGCTGCGAAATGTGGATATACACTGTACTAGTGCCGACATTGTGCATGCTCTGTTGCCTGTGTCTATGTGCCTGTGGTTCTGTCAGTGTGATCATGTGTTGTATCTGACCCCAGGAATGTGTCAATAAAGTTTCCCCTTCCTGGGACAATGAATTCACGGTGTTCTTATTTCAATTTCCAGGAGTGTATGTTTCGAATGGAATTAGTAACAAAGAAGCAATAAACGTATCGCCATGCACAATATGACAGTTTTTCACAAATGTCAGTGTTTATAGCGTCATATCTCCTGAACAATGACAGTTAGGTGGTTCTTACGCCGACAGCAATTGTTGTCTAACAGTAAGGGTTATGTGTACCAAGCGTGGTTGAAGTAGATCCAGTGGCTTAGGAGGTAATGTGGGACACATGCACACTCATACATACATCCAATTTTATAATATGTTTGGATGTTCAGAGTGTGTGCTGCAGGATTTGTGTTTTTAAGAGTGTTAATTTCATGTCTTGCAATTAGGCGCCGGCACAGGTACGGTGACGTAGGGTTGAGACATAGAGACAGTGTGCATTGCAGTTGCAGGCCGTCAGCATGTGTCTCGACGAGAATCCGTATTGTCGAAACAACAGCTGAAGCTGTTTGCGAGAGTCGGCGCATTAAAGGAATATCGACCAATCCTCTTTCTGCAGTGGGATTGAGGAACGTGATTCGGATGTTCGAATTAACTGGCGATTTGGGAATCACTCCTGGAAGAGGCCGAAGGCAAATTACGCCACAAATTGTTGAAGAATTTACTGTTGCCATGGCTGAAAATGCTGGACGCAATGTACTATCTTCAAGCAGTGCACGAGATGTACGACCACATCTGAACGTTCTATTGTCCATCATTCGAAACATGCTAAGAACAGTTGTGAAACGGAGTCTGTGGTACGGTTCCAGACTGTCGCGGATACAGATGGTCGTTACACCGAGGAACGTTTGTAACCTTGGAAGTAAACATGGTACGCAATGAACGAACTTTACCCGTGTAAGTAGGCTGTTTAGATTTTTATGTCGGTAACGCCACGTAGTGCTCTGTATGAAAATCGCTGACTGCGCTGTGTGCAGTCTGTGGCTGGTTGGACTCATTGTTGAAATATTCACTAGTGTAGTGTTGGGCAGTTGGACGTGACCAGCGCGTAGCGTTGGGCAGTTGGAGGTGAGCCGCCAGCAGTGGTGGATGTAGAGAGAGAGATGCCAGAGTTTTGAGAGGTTACTATAAGCGGATGATCTGGACCTGTGTCCGCCAGAAAAAGGAAATATACTGTATATATGATGAATTTTGAACATTATTAATGTAAATACATTGTTTGTTCTCTATCAAAATCTTTCGTTGGCTAACTATGCCTATCAGTAGTTAGTGCCTTCAGTAATTAGAATCTTTTATTTAGCTGGCAGTATTGGCAGTATTGGCGCTCGCTGTATTGCAGTAGTTCGAGTAACGAAGATTTTTGTGAGGTAAGTGATTCATAAAAGGTGTAGTTTATTATTAGTCAGGGCCACCCTTTTGTATTGATTATTGAACGTCATATTGCGTTGCGCTAAAAAATATTGTGTGTCAGTTTGGTGATGATCAGAATAAGTAAAGAGAAAGCTGTTTGAGTACGTTGAATTTTGCTCAGCTGTTTTATAATCCAATAACGTAGAAGTTTACCAACACAGTCATTCATAATTATTCAAGGGGATGATCGACCCGCTAATGAGGAAATTAAGATGAGTTTCTTCCAATGGTTTATACGTTACACAAATGTTTCCAGGAAGTTTCATTGCCCCACGATCGCTCGTTCACCATGGGTGTCCTCTCAAGTTCTATTATGTAACGTATGCCTACGCTGATTCAAGCTGCGGACAAGAATAATATTCAGACGAATGAGAGGATGTGTCAGATGGTTACCAGTTTGGCTTTAGGAAAGGTAAAGGCACAGCCTAGGCAGTTCTGACGTTGTACTCGATAATGGATGCATAACTTAAGGAATATCGTAATAGGTTCATTGAACCCCGCGATCTAGGAAAAACATTCGGCTATGGAAAAAGGGCGCTAGACATTTCAAATCCCGAGAAAAATAGGAGTTACCTGTGGATAGAAATGGGTGATGGACAATATGTACAACAACCAAAAGGGAACAATAAGACCAAGAACAGGGTTCTCGTACTCAGAAGGACGTATAACGGGGATGCAGTCTTTCCTCCCTACTGTTCAATTTACATAGCGAAGAAACGATGACGGAAATAACAGAAAAGTTCAGGAGTATGACTAAAATTAGGGTGAAACTATATAAATGATAAGATTCGCTTATGCCGTCGGTGAAATTGTAGAAGAGTTATAGGAATGAAAGCAATTACCAGTTTACTCAGTTCAGAATATGTATTCAGAATAAACTGAAAAAAGATTAAAGTAACGAGAGGTAACAGAAATGACAACGGCGAGAAACGTAACGTCTACAATGGGGAGCACGCACTAAATAAAGTTAGAGATTCTGCTGTCTTGGAAGAAGAATAACATTTCATGGTCAACAACGTGTACATAAATAACGGATCAGCACAGGGAAACGAAGAATTCCTGGCCCTGGTATCAAACATAGGCGTCAATTTGAGGAACAAGGTTCTCAGAACGTACGTCTGGGACACAGCAGACTGTACAGTAGTGAATCATGGTCTTTTGCGAAACAGGAATGGAATTGAGAAATTGTGCTACAGGAGGATGTTGAAAATTAGATGCACTGATAAGGAATGAGGGGGTTCTCCGCAGTATCAGCGAAGAAAAAAAAAAGGAAAAAACACAGACAAGACGTAAGGTGGTAATAGGACATATGTAAGTGTATATGCCGTGTGGCTAGGGCCTCCCGTCGGTAGACCGTTCGCCTGGTGCAAGTCTTTCCACTTGACGCCACTTCGGTGACTTGCGTTGCGATGTGGATGAAATGATTATAAGGACTACACAACATCCAGTCGCTGAGCGGAGAAAATCTCCCACCCAGCCGGGAATCGAACCCGGGCCAGTAGGTATGACATTTCGTCCCGCTGACCACTCAGCTACCAGGGGCGGACATGAGATGTGTTAGGCATCAGGAAATAGCTTCCAGGGTACTAAAGGGAGTTGCAGAGTATAAAACCTGTATGGGATGACAGAAGCCAAAATACGTCAACAAATAATCTAGACAGTAATGTCGAAGTGACACTCTGAGCCGGCCGCAGTGACCCAGCGGTTCTAGACACTTCAGTCTGGAACCGCGCGACCGCTACGGTCGCAGGTTCGAATCCTGCCTCAGGCATGGATGTGTGTGATGTCCTTAGGTTAGTTAGGTTTAAGTAGTTCTAAGTCCTAGGGGACTGATGACTTCAGATGTTAAGTCCCATAGTGCTCAGAACCATTTGAACCATTTGATAATCTGAAATGAAGAGTTTGGCGCAAAAGAGTAATTCTTCGTGGGACACGTTAAACGAATCAAATGGCTGATGGCTCAATAAATCGAAAATGTTCACCAATACATCTACATTTTCTCATCTGGCCTTATTATTTACTGGCACAGATGTAAGCAGCAATGCAGTACACTGTGGAAGTGCGGTCAGTAGTCGACTGAAGTGGTTGAAAGTGGATGTTGGATCAGGGAAGAAGATACATGATTTTTCTGAATTATTTTCATACTCTAAAATATGTTGAGGAGGAACCTTGCTAAATTATGTTCATGTGCAGAAAATTCCATAGAGAATCCACTGAAAGCATGATACATGTACATTTCTTGAACATAGTTACAATATTTGTATCCATAACTCTATAATTTCAAGCTTTGGAAATACTGACTAACGAGTCTAAGTTCTTTCTCATTTCTAACCTGACTAATTGAAGTAATTCTGTAAAAGTTTCTTAGCTAGTGTTCACAGATAAAATAGAAGTTCTGAAGTTAATTTTATCACAGAATCATTATGTATTGTACAGCATATAGCGAGTCAGTGACCATGGCGACTTTTCGTTTGAGTGGCAATGCACTTCCGACCGCTACAGAAGACGACTGGCTCTTTCCTTTTCGGTGTAAGAAACAAATAGGTAATTTTTATGACAAAGATGATTCTCATTTGTAATTTTTATTGTGGTACACGTTGTTTACACCCAGAAATATTTCTGCGTAGATATTGTTTTGTTTTTGTCTTTGAGTGTTGTTTGTAACTTTGTTTTAGTGTTGTTTCTTGAACTGGACTGGTGCACCTGCCTTAAAGTTTTTTTTTAAATTAAGTGTTTCGTGCAGGAGCATAATTGCAGTAATAGGGTAGACACTCCATACGTTTGGGAAGAATGGTGATTTCTTCGTAAGTTTTTTGTGTAATATTAGGTATTGAATAGTATGCTTGAACTAACCCCTAGGCTTTAACTTAGGCGAAATGACCTATTCCAATCAGTTTCATTTAATTAGAGAAACACTGGAAAACTGGGAAAATGTAAAAGGAAGACGTGCCACTGGACTATGTCAGAAGCTTGTTCCTTATCTACACAAATGTCTATTAATACTGTTCAATACGCCATACTATCGAAGTGTCACTTGGTCTCTGCTGTGTAACATCAGTGCATGTAAAGTTTTAAATTGCAACATGAAGTTGATACGCTAGCATGGGGTCACTGTAATGTTTGGCTGACATGTGTAATGTGTATAAGTTCCAAAATCCCTTTTTGTTTGTTTGTCTTTTTGATATGTTGTGTGTTCTTATACTTAGATTCTTGTATTTCAGTTCGGTTTTCTATGCTATTTTGTAGTTGATAATTTTAAATACAAATTCAGAGAGCCTTGGCACCACATTTCCAGATGGTAAAGATTGCAGATTTTTCAGAAGTTCGTTTTGAACATCATTTCTACTAGACACAGTGCAAATGCAAATAAAAATTAGAATGTTGATTGCATTCTGTAGTGTAACTCAGTATCTTCATAGCGTATGAAATAGTGCTCACGAAGGTGAAACGTTATTGAAAATTTGAGAAAGGGACAGATAGTAATCGTCTGTATTACGAAGCACCAATAACATAACCTCACATTGAATAAGCAGCTACTTTTAGGTATTTTACATGTGGAGATTTCATTTTAACACTTTAAAAGCATCAGAGAACAATTTAGATGTGTAAATATTTGATAGGTATTTTAGATGTGGAGATATGATTGTAACAATTGACAAGCATCAGAGAAAAATTTTGATGTGTAGATATTTGATATGAGGCGACATTGTGCATTACACCAAATTTAGACCTAAAACTGGCATTAATTACTTCCTTCCACTACATGGGATAAATCTATGTTGCCTATTTATGTACTTTCCTATATTGTGTAGTATTTTAAAAAATGGTTGAAATGGCTCTCAGCACTATGGGATTTAACATCTCAGGTCATCAGTCCCCTAGAACTTAGAACTACTTAATCCTAACTAACCTAAGGACATCACACACATCCATGCCTGAGGCAGGATTCGAACCTGCGATCGTAGCGGTCGCGCGGTTCCAGACTGAAGCGCCTAGAACCGCTCGGCCACCAACGGCTGGCTGTAGTATTTTTGCCAACATGTGTTTTCCACAGTTACAGGGTTGGTCATGTGCCACCTCGCTAATTTAGGTCTAAAAATGAAAGCCGGTTCGTAACGAACACTTAACTAAATTGGAACATTAACACTGTGTATCCATGTTATTGATATGTCCATGTTCCTCCAAAATACTAAAAATGAAGTGTAACTGCCCGTTTAGCGTGTTATTTATGGGCCACATGTCTTTGGGCATGAAAATAGCCTTGGGACATTTAATTTGAAAGTTCACAATCACGTCTTACCGACTGATTTGTCAGATCTGTGTGTGTGTGTGTGTGTATGTGTGTGTGTGTGTGTGTGTGTGTGTGTGTGTTTTAGACATCGAATTAATACTGTGACAATTTAGATGAGAAAAACAATCATTAGTCTTCAGTCAAAGTGAGCAGGAATTACAGGACATCCTGAGTGGAATGAGCAGTCTGCTGAGCAGATAATATGCAGCAAACTGAATAAATATGAAACTAATGAGGACTGATAGAAATTAGCTTAGTGAGAATTTTAACATCAAAATTGGAGACCACAAAGGTGACAAAGTGAAGGAATGATGCAACCTTGGAAGTAAAATAACATATGACAGACGAAGAAAGGCGGTCGCAAAAAGAGGACTAAAACTAAACTAAACTAAACTCATCCCGGACAGGCCATGAAGGCCGAAAGGTACCGACTGGCCGCCGTGTCATCCTCAGCCCACAGGCGTCGCTTGATGCGGATACTGAGGGGCATGTGGTCAGCACACCGCTCTCCCGGCCGTATGTCAGTTCTGAGACCGGAACCGCTACTTCTCAATCAAGTTGCTCCTAAGTTTTGCATCACAAGGGCTGAGTGCATCCGGCTTGCAAACATAGCGGATGGTCCCCCATCCAAGGGCTAGCCCTGCCCGACAGCGCTTAACTTCGGTGATCCGATGGGAAACGGTGTTACCACTGCGGCAAGGCCGTTGGCAAAAAAAGAGCAAACAGAGAACTAGCACAGACAAAGAGGACATCTTTTCCGGAAAGAAGTGTACCAGTACCAATCTGGTTTTAATATGACGAAGAAGTTTTCGAGTACACAGCATTGTAAGGAAGTGACAGGACATAGCCGATGCGTGGTATCGGTGTGCACTGTAAAGCAGTGAAAATAATTCGCAAACGTGTTCTGTGTCATAAACTTTCGCAACCAGATAAGGCAGCGTTCTGTTTTCTAGGTCGCAGAGATATTCATACACTACTGGCCATTACAATTTCTACACCAAGAAGAAATGCAGATGATAAACGGGTATTCATTGGACAAATATATTATACTAGAACTGATATTTTCACGCAGTTTGGGTGGATAGATCCTGAGAAATCAGTACCAAGAACAACCACCTCTGGCCGTAATAACGGCCTTGATACGCCTGGGCATTCAGTCAAACAGAGGTTGCATGGCGTGGACAGGTACAGCTGCCCATGCAGCTTCAACACGATTCCACAGTTCATCAAGAGTAGTGATTGACGTGTTGTGACGAGCCAGTTGCTGGGCCACAACTGACCAGACGTTTTCAATTGGTGAGAGATCTGGAGAATGTGCTGGCCAGGGCAGCAGATCATTTTCTGCATCCAGAGAGGCCCGTACAAGACCTGCTACATGCGGTCGTGCATTATCCTGCTGAAATGTAGGGTTTCGCAGGGATCGAATGATGGGTAGGGCCAAGGGTCGTAACACATCTGAAATGTAACGTCCACTGTTCAAAGTGCCGTCAATGCGAACAAGAGGTGACCGAGACGTGTAAACAATGGCACCCCATATCATCACGCCGGGTGATAGGCAGTATTGCGATGACGAATACACGCTTCCAATGTGCGTTCACCGCGATGTCGCCAAACACGGATGCGACCGTCATGATGCCGTAAACAGAACCTGGATTCATTCGAAAAAATGACGTTTTGCCACTCGTGCACCCGGGTTCGTCGTTGAGTAGACCATCGCAGGTGCTCCTGTCTGTGATGCAGCGTCAAGGGTAACCGCAGCCATGGTCTCCGAGCTGATAGTCCATGCTTCTGGAAACGTCGTCGAACTGTTCGTGCAGATGGTTGTTGTCTTGCAAACGTCCCCATCTGTTGACTCAGACGTGGTTGCACGCTCCGTAACAGCCATGCGGATAAGATGCCTGTCATCTCGACTGCTAGTGATACGAGGCCGTTGGGATCCAGCACGGCGTTCCATATTACCCTCCTCAGCCCACCGATTCCATATTCTGCTAACAGTCATTGGATCTCGACCAACGCGAGCAGCAATGTCTCGATATGATAAACCGCAATCCCGATAGGCTACAATCCGACCTTTATCAATGTCGGAAGCATGATGGTACGGCCGGCCGAAGTGGCCGTGCGGTTATAGGCGCTGCAGTCTGGAAATGCAAGACCGCTACGGTCGCAGGTTCGAATCCTGCCTCGGGCATGGATGTTTGTGATGTCCTTAGGTTAGTTAGGTTTAACTAGTTCTAAGTTCTAGGGGACTAATGACAGCAGTTGAGTCCCATAGTGCTCAGAGCCATTTGAACCATGATGGTACGCATTTCTCCTCCTTACACGAGGCATCACAACAACGTTTCACCAGGCAACGCCGGTCAACTGCTGTTTGTGTATGAGAAGTCGGTTGGAAACTTTCCTCATGTCAGCACGTTGTAGGTGTCGCCACCTTCGCCTACCTTGTGTGAATGCTCTGAAAAGCTAATGATTTGCATATCGCATCATCTTCTTCCTGTCGGTTAAATTTCGCGTCTGTAGCACGTCATCTTCGTGGTGTAGCAATTTTAATGGCCAGTAGTGTATATAGCGCTAAGTACCTTCCAGAGCTGGATGTCGCTTCAAGGGTCATTCATTCCTCAGGAGTGTCAACATAGTGTAATATAATCACACGTCCACCGACAAGAGCAGGCAAATTGCCCGTTGAACAAATAAGTTCACATACTAAGCAACAGTGCAGTAGCGCAAGCCTTACCGTTAACGTATTTTAAATTTCCGACGCGCAGAGCGGCGTAGCCCTCGCGGTCGTCGATGTTGATGAGCACATGACGACGCGGGGAGCTGGTGCCGCCACGTAGCAGCGATGGCCACATGTCCACTCCGTCCAGGCGGCCCAGAGACCGCACGTCACCCCCTGTGAAACGAAAGTGCGTGACACATTACGCTAGTATTTCATTGCAGCAGTTGCAAATAAGGCACTCCGTCTTCACAATTGGCCCATCGGGACCGTCCGACCGCCGTGTCATCCTCAGCTGAGGATGTGGATAGGAGGGGCATGTGGTCAGCACACCGCTCTACCGGTCGTTATGACGGTATTCTTGACCAGAGCCGCTACCATTCGGTCGAGTAGCTCCTCAACTGGCATCACGAGGCTGAGTGCACCCCGAAAAATGGCAACAGCGCATGGCGGCCCGAATGGTCACCCATCCAAGTGCCGCCCACTCCCGACAGTGCTTAACTTCGGTGAAGTTGCAAATACTTAGTCCAGTATTTGGACAGATTCAGAGAGTTGCAAAGTACGGGCTGGCTTGTTCGTAAGTATGGGACACTTAAGAGAAACGGGAAATTTGGAAATTCGTACTGACAGGCCTATGTGGTTGTAGACATCAAGTAATATACACTATCCGATGAAAACTATCCGGCCACATATTAATGGACATCAATATGGGATGTGTCTAGCCTTCTTCTTTATGATGGGTTGAATTCTGCTGGGGACAGTTTCGGTGAGGTGTGAGAGTGATGTGCAGGAATGGCAGGTACTCTTCTTCAAGAGTAGTGATGTTGGACGCTGGAGTTTTGGCCGAAGACAATATTTTAACTCACCCCGAAAGAGTTCCATAGTGTCACATCAGGCCTGTAGGCAGGCCAATCCATTTCAGGACTGTTGTTAGTCACCAAAAAATGCCTTACAGATGCTACTTTATGCCAAGGTAATGTGCTATTCTTCAAGCAATCGTCATCTGCGAACTGTTCTTATACTACATGCAGTACACATTAGCGTAAAATGTGTTGACATCCTTCCACATTTTCTTCAGCGCAGTGATGAGGCCACGAAAAACTACCCCATAACTTAATACCAACCCCTCCGCACTTCGTTGACAGACTATAGATAACGGTAGGTAAAGTTCTACTGGCATTCACGAAACCAAAGTCCTTCCCCCGGACTGCCAAATGGCGTGGTTCATCATTCCGAATCACTCGTCTCCAGACCGTCACTAAGCATTTACTACAGAAATGTGTGGTTTACGACGAGATTTTGGAACTTTGTAACCCACTCTTTCCAATTAGATGCGCGCAGTCTTCGTGCTAGATTGACTACTGGTAGCCGCCCGGTAGGGCCGAGCGGTTCTAGGCGCTTTAGTCTGGAACCGCGCTACCGTAAGGGTCGCAGGTTCGAGTTCTGTCTCGGGCATGGATGTGCGTGATGTCCTTGGGTTGGTTAGGTTTAAGTAGTTCTAAGTTCTACGGGACTGATGACCGCAGATGTTAGGTCCCATAGTGCTCAGAGCCATTTGAACCATTTGACTACTGGTAACACTTTGGAAAGCAGGAGCGACTCTTTCCACCGATTACATGATCCTCAGTTCTCTCTGGTCCCTGTCCGTCAGAACGTGAGCACTGGCTGTTCTTGGTTTAGTTGCGCTGGTTCCGTCACGTTTCCACTTCACTATCACCTCTCCAATAGTTGACTTGAGCAGCTTTAGAAGGGTTGAAACGTCCCTGATGAATTTGTTACTCAGGTGACATCTAGTGAGTAGTCAACATTGGATTCAGTGAGCCCTCCTGACTCCCTTATTCTGCTGTTACTACTTCTCTACTGACAACACAGAACTTGATGGTAAATTTCACATTACATTCATATGTACGAGTACTTTTATTCTGATAGTTTGTATGCACAGCGTTCTTAGTCTGTACAACTGATGTTTTTTCTGTGTTAGAACTAATCTCGCACAATGATGAAATTTTAATTACCACTGTACATTGGCGTGGACATATTGGAGTACGAGATTGGTAAAGTTAGGGGAAGATCTTCATGGTGTGATACTCCCCATTTCTATATGAGTCAAGGTAACAGACAGAGACTATTCAAGAATGAGATTTTCACTCTGCATCGGAGTGTGCGCTGATATGAAATTTCCTGGCAGATTACAACTGTGTGCCGCAAAGACTATTCCAGAATGAGATTTTCAGTATGTAGCGGAGTTTGCGCTGATATGAAACTTCCTGGCAGATTACAACAGTGTGCCTGACCGGGATTCGAACTCGGGGCCTTTGCCTTTCGCGGGCAAGTGCTCTACCATCTGAGCTACCCAAGCACGACTCACGACCTTTCTTCACAGCATCAGTTCTGCCAGTACCTCGTCTTATACCTTCCAAACTTCATAGAAGCTGAAACTTCCTGGCAGATTAAAACTGTGTGCCCGACCGCGACTCGAACTCGGGACCTTTGCCTTTCGCGGGCAAGTGCTCTACCATCAGAGCTACCGAAGCCCCTTCATAGAAGCTCTTCTGCTTGCCTACGAAAGGCAAAGGTCCCGAGTTCGAGTCTCGGTCCGGCACACAGTTTTAATCTGCCAGGAAGTTTCATACAAAGACTAGATTATGCAAAACAGATTGTAGGTGACTTAGTGTATAGTTCCCATGTAGATAAAAACATATTAGCAAAAGTTAAGAATAAAATAACAGTATGAAACCAGTCGGTTATCTCATCATGTGAAACAAAAATTCTTTTGTCTGAATTCACGGTTTCACGGAGATATAACATCCCCCCCCCCCCCATGAACCATGGACCTTGCCGTTGGTGGGGAGGCTTGCGTGCCTCATCGATACAGATAGCCGTACCGTAGGTACAACCACAACGGAGGGGTATCTGTTGAGAGGCCAGACAAACGTGTGGTTCCTGAAGAGGGGCAGCAGCCTTTTCAGTAGTTGCAAGGGCAACAGTCTGGATGATTGACTGATCTGGCCTTGTAACAATAATCAAAACGGCCTTGCTGTGCTGGTACTGCGAACGGCTGAAAGCAAGGGGAAACTACGGCCGTAATTTTTCCCGAGGGCATGCAGCCTTACTGTATGATTAAATGATGATGGCGTCCTCTTGGGTAAAATATTCCGGAGGTAAAATAGTCCCCCATTCGGATCTCCGGGCGGGGACTACTCAAGAGGATGTCGTTATCAGGAGAAAGAAAACTGGCGTTCTACGGATCGGAGCGTGGAATGTCAGGTCCCTTAATCGGGCAGGTAGGTTAGAAAATTTGAAAAGGGAAATGGATAGGTTAAAGTTAGATATAGTGGGAATTAGTGAAGTTCGGTGGCAGGAGGAACAAGACTTCTGGTCAGGTGACTACAGGGTTATAAACACAAAGTCAAATAGGGGTAATGCAGGAGTAGGTTTAATAATGAATAGGAAAATAGGAACGCGGGTAAGCTACTACAAACAGCTTAGTGGACGCATTATTGTGGCCAAGATAGATACGAAGCCCACACCTACTACAGTAGTACAAGTTTATATGCCAACTAGCTCTGCAGATGACGAAGAAATTGAAGAAATGTATGATGAAATAAAAGAAATTATTCAGATTGTGAAGGGAGACGAAAATTTAATAGTCATGGGTGACTGGAATTCGAGTGTAGGAAAAGGGAGAGAAGGAAACGTAGTAGGTGAATATGGATTGGGGCTAAGAAGTGAAAGAGGAAGCTGCCTGGTAGAATTTTGCACAGAGCACAATTTAATCATAGCTAACACTTGGTTTAAGAATCATGATAGAAAGTTGTATACATGGAAGAACCCTGGAGATACTAAAAGGTATCAGATTGATTATATAATGGTAAGACAGAGATTTAGGAACCAGGTTTTAAATTGTAAGACATTTCCAGGGGCAGATGTGGACTCTGACCACAATCTATTGGTTATGACCTGTAGATTAAAACTGAAGAAACTGCAAAAAGGTGGGATTTTAAGGAGATGGGACCTGGATAAACTGAAAGAACCAGAGGTTGTACAGAGTTTCAGGGAGAGCATAAGGGAACAATTGACAGGAATGGGGGAAAGAAATACAGTAGAAGAAGAATGGGTAGCTTTGAGGGATGAAGTAGTGAAGGCAGCAGAGGATCAAGTAGGTAAAAAGACGAGGGCTAGTAGAAATCCTTGGGTAACAGAAGAAATATTGAATTTAATTGATGAAAGGAGAAAATATAAAAATGCAGTAAATGAAGCAGGCAAAAAGGAATACAAACGTCTCAAAAATGAGATCGACAGGAAGTGCAAAATGGCTAAGCAGGGATGGCTAGAGGACAAATGTAAGGATGTAGAGGCTTATCTCACTAGGGGTAAGATAGATACTGCCTACAGGAAAATTAAAGAGACCTTTGGAGATAAGAGAACCACTTGTATGAACATCAAGAGCTCAGATGGAAACCCAGTTCTAAGCAAAGAAGGGAAAGCAGAAAGGTGGAAGGAGTATATAGAGGGTCTGTACAAGGGCGATGTACTTGAGGACAATATTATAGAAATGGAAGAGGATGTAGATGAAGATGAAATGGAAGATACGATACTACGTGAAGAGTTTGACAGAGCACTGAAAGACCTGAGTCGAAACAAGGCCCCCGGAGTAGACAACATTCCATTGGAACTACTGACGGCCTTGGGAGAGCCAGTCCTGACAAAACTCTACCATCTGGTGAGCAAGTTGTATGAAACAGGCGAAATACCCTCAGACTTCAAGAAGAATATAATAATTCCAATCCCAAAGAAAGCAGGTGTTGACAGATGTGAGAATTACCGAACAATCAGTTTAATAAGCCACAGTTGCAAAATACTAACACGAATTCTTTACAGACGAATGGAAAAACTAGTAGAAGCCGACCTCGGGGAAGATCAGTTTGGATTCCGTAGAAATACTGGAACACGTGAGGCAATACTGACCTTCCGACTTATCTTAGAAGAAAGATTAAGGAAAGGCAAACCTACGTTTCTAGCATTTGTAGACTTAGAGAAAGCTTTTGACAATGTTGACTGGAATACTCTCTTTCAAATTCTAAAGGTGGCAGGGGTAAAATACAGGGAGCGAACGGCTATTTACAATTTGTACAGAAACCAGATGGCAGTTATAAGAGTCGAGGGATATGAAAGGGAAGCAGTGGTTGGGAAGGGAGTAAGACAGGGTTGTAGCCTCTCCCCGATGTTATTCAACCTGTATATTGAGCAAGCAGTAAAGGAAACAAAAGAAAATTCGGAGTAGGTATTAAAATCCATGGAGAAGTAATAAAAACTTTGAGGTTCGCCGATGACATTGTAATTCTGTCCGAGACAGCAAAGGACTTGGAAGAGCAGTTGAATGGAATGGATGGTGTCTTGAAGGGAGGATATAAGATGAACATCAACAAAAGCAAAACAAGGATAATGGAATGTAGTCGAATTAAGTCGGGTGATGTTGAGGGTATTAGATTAGGAAATGAGACACTTAAAGTAGTAAAGGAGTTTTGCTATTTGGGGAGCAAAATAACTGATGATGGTCGAAGTAGAGAGGATATAAAATGTAGACTGGCAATGGCAAGGAAAGCGTTTCTGAAGAAGAGAAATTTGTTAACATCGAGCATAGATTTAAGTGTCAGGAAGTCTTTTCTGAAAGTATTTGTATGGAGTGTAGCCATTTATGGAAGTGAAACATGGACGATAAATAGTTTGGACAAGAAGAGAATAGAAGCTTTCGAAATGTGGTGCTACAGAAGAATGCTGAAGATTAGATGGGTAGATCACATAACTAATGAGGAGGTACTGAACAGGATTGGGGAGAAGAGGAGTTTGTGGCACAACTTGACCAGAAGAAGGGATCTGTTGGTAGGACATGTTCTGAGGCATCAAGGGATCACCAATTTAGTATTGGAGGGCAGCGTGGAGGGTAAAAATCGTAGGGGGAGACCAAGAGATGCATACACTAAGCAGATTCAGAAGGATGTAGGTTGCAGTAGGTACTGGGAGATGAAGAAGCTTGCACAGGATAGAGTAGCATGGAGAGCTGCATCAAACCAGTCTCAGGACTGAAGACCACAACAACAACAACATAACCCGATAAAATTTTTTCGAACTTCCACCCACATATATATCCTCGAGCTTTCAGGCGAGTGCTCATCTGCCTTTGTCATGTGGTAACAGTTGTATATTCGTCGATGCTGTTGTCATTATATGGCCATGCCACTGTCTGTGATGTCAGTAGTACGCCTTCCAGAGCCAGATAAGCTAGAAAGGTAAGGTTTTTGTTACGCGCCTGTTTCAACTTTCCGAAGGCCGGGTCCAAAACTATGCTTAGCTGTAGGCCAACTACTTTATTGACGGCCTTGTCAAGCATTCTTATTCCCTTAAATTTACCGAAAGTTGGGGCTCGACTGAGGGGGATCCTAATTCCTGTCCAGCTGTTGTCGATCGTTGGGATTTTTCCCTGTAACTTCACTTAAAACTTCCGGGCTGATAGGCCCTGTAAGCTTGTAACCGACTACTTTCTCCAGTCTCCTCTAGCTGAATTCTATGTTCAAAATTACTTCAGGACTGTCTCTTCCTCAGGAAAACGCTGAGGCTAGGAGCAGACCTGCCACGCCCTGCACATAAGGCACACGTAATCGTGCATTTAATCCGTTCGCTCAAACTCACAAACTTTCCTATGTACAGAGATGGAACTGGCATCAATATTTTCTGGAATAGCTGTACTACCGGTATGTTTTTATTTTACCTTTATGTGAGGTAATCAATTTTTAAAGTGGTAAACGAGAAATTTACGAAATTCCAATTCCTAGTGACGTTAGCGAATTTTCAATATGAAGGAGCTTTTTAGTTACTAAGTTTATCCGAATACATTAAGCAAACGTAATGTTGAGAAAACCGCACATCATATTTTCATGTGCCGTAAACCGGAACTCTGTCATGATTCTCTACCATGAGTTAATTTAAGTTATATGTGACGCAGGTTGCTGCAGTAGCGCGTGAAGGCCACAGCGGTCGCCCGATCGCTTTCATTGCAAGAAACAGAGCGATATTTTGTAATTAATCTGTCATTACGTTTTATTATCAAACTTCCTAATTATTTGTAACACAACAAAATTGTTATGCTATTTAATCAAGGTGGGAAACTTTATCTTGTTGCTTTGGAAGCAAAAAACATGTAACAACAAAATATACTACCTTAGGATGGAGACATAAATGCAAACTGTGAGACAGTTCCCTTTTGTGCGATCGACACTAAGATCCTGAGATTAATTTCGCTCTACAACTACATTTACAAAAATATTTCGCAAGCCACAGTACTGTGCGTACGTTGCACCATTTCTTGTCATTTCCTTTCTTGTTCAGCTCGCAAGCACAGCGAAGGAAATACGACCATCTATACTCTCTCTCCTCAGGCTCCACCAGCTGGTACCACCGTTGTCTTCCACTTTACCTAGTAGGAATGCATAGTGATTACTGATTGTGTAGGGGCGAGTTATTAGTTCACTACCTTGAGGAGCCAGTTATTAAGTTTTAATGCTTTGCATCCATCTAGTTGCTTTCACTATGCACTTTGGCGATCTTACTCTGGTGCAAACCTGTTCTTCTGAGTATATATATGTCAGAGCAAGAATTTCGGGCACAAGTGATGGCAGACATTGCGAGTTCCATTCAGTAAAATTGAAGTAAAAATATTAAACAGTGTCCTACTCTTTCGGATTTACGCTGTGTTTAACGGAGACAGTCTGAAGATCTCTTCATTCCACGGTAGAGTTTTGAAGCAGACATACGAGATGAGCCAGTCGTTGGTACAAGCAAAAAAGTGCATGCTCCACAGAAAATTACAGTCAAAACCAAATAGGGCGCTGGATTCTGATTTTTAAACTTAACGTTATACACTTAAGCGCCAAAGAAACTAGTACAGGCAAGCGTATTCAAATACAGAGATATGTAAACAGGCAGAATTCGGCGCTGCCGCCAGCTACGCCTATATAAGACAACAAGAGTCTGGCGCAGTTATTAGATCAGTTACTGCTGCTACAGTGGCAGATTATCAAGTTGGGGGGGGGGGGGTGTTATAGTGGGTACACGAGCGTTGGGACACAGCATCTCCGAGGTAGCGATAAAATGGGGATTTTCCGGTAAGACCATTTCACGGTAAAACATCAAATCTCCGAGATTGCTGCGGCCGAGAAAGGATCCGGCGAGAACGAGAGCAACGACGGCTGAAGAGAATCGTTCAACGTGACAGAAGTGCAACCATTCCGCAAATTGCAGCAGATTTCAATGCTGGCCGTCAACAAGTGTCAGCATGCGAACGATTCAACAAAACATCATCGCTACGGGCTTTCGGACAAGAAGGCCCACTCGTGTACCCTTGATGACTGCACCACACAAAGCTTTACGCCTACCCAGGGCCCGTCAACACCGACAATGGACTGTTGATGTGTGGAAACATGTTTCCTGGCTGGCTCTGAGCACTATGGGACTTAACAGCTATGGTCATCAGTCCCCTAGAACTTAGAACTACTTAAACCTAACTAACCCAAGGACATCACACAACACCCAGTCATCACGAGGCAGAGAAAATCCCTGACCCCGCCAGGAATCGAACCCGGGAACCCGGGCGCGGGAAGCGAGAACGCTACCGCACGACCACGACTGCGGACCATGTTTCCTGGTCGGAAGAATCTCGTTTCAAATTGTATCGAACCTGTACGGGTATGGAGACAAAGTCATGAATCCATCGACTCTGCATGTCGACAGGGGACTGTCCAAGCTGGTGGACTCTGCAATGGTGTGGGGCGTGTGCAGTTGAAGTGATATGGGATCCCTGATACGTCTAGATACGACTGTGACAAGTGACACGTACGCAAGCATGCTGTCAGACGAGCTGCATCCATTCACGTCCATTCCGACAGACGGGCAATTCCAGCAGGACAATGCGACACCCCTCACGTTAATAACGGCTACAAAGTGGCTCCAAGAACACTCTGAGTTTAAATATTTCCACTTGCCACCAGACTCCACAGACATGAACATTACTGAGCACGTCTTTGATGCCTTGCAACATGCTGTTCAGAAGAGATCAGCCCTGCATGATTCATGGCCTTAGTTACCTCCAGCACTACTTGAGACATTGGTCGAGTCCACGCCTCGTCCTCGCGGAGACCATACACTATATTAGGCTGGTGTACCAGTTTATTTGGCTCTTCAGTGTATAATGGTGTGACTTCTAAGGGATGTCCTCAAGTAAGCCTCTGGATAGTGACTGCTGATTACGGCTTCCTTATCTTTCTAAAGAACTGTACGAGAAGTGCTACCGTTTTATCGGCAAATGCCGTCCCATGTCCCGCCCAGAGGTGCGAGCTGGGGGATTTGAATGCCGTGTCGGTTAACTGGGCCTTGGATTCTTACACGTGTAGTATCTACATCTACATCTACATCCATACTCTGAAAGCCACCTGACGGTGTGTGGCGGAGGGTACTTCGAGTACCTCTACCGGTTCTCCCTTCTATTCCAGTCTCTTATTGTTCGTGGAAAAAAAGATTGTCGGTATGCCTCTGTGAGGGCTCTAATCTCTCTGATTTTATCCTCGCGGTCTCTTAGCGAGATATGCGTAGGAGGGAGCAATATATCGCTTGACTCCTCGGTGAAGGTATGCTCTCGAAACTTCAACAAAAGCCCGTACCGAGCTACTGAGCGTTTCTCCTGCAGAGTCTTCCACTGGAGTTTATCTATCATCTCCGTAACGCTTTCCCGATTACTAAATGATCCTGCAACGAAGCGCGCTGCTCTCCGTTGGATCTTCTCTATCTCTTCTATCAACCCTACCAACACTATTTCTTCCCAGCTAACATGAATGCTTTCAATGTCTGTTGTCATCCGCTGAGGTGAAACGATGGGAAAAGGAATCCATAAACGGTACAACTACCGGTGGTTTTTGAATCTCGATTGCAATTATTATGCGGTGTCAGAGATCGACTACTTGCTCAAAGCAATGAGCAAAAAAATATTCTCAAATATGTTACATGACAGTTTCAGAGAAACCTGGTCACATAACAAAAGAAAGACAGAGGAGGAGTAGATACAGAGCTTGTCCAAATATTCTTGAGGTAATTCTTCTAGTGCTGATAGGAATTCGTCGATAGAATTCGGAGGTTTACGTGACGCTAGCCACTGTACTTGCCGACCTACACGAGCTGGCACTAAGTGGCACTGCACTAGCCATGACGCAATGGAATGCTTGACCTTGAGTTGTGATATTAATCTGCTTTCACATTCATAACTGCAGATAAGTAGCACAGGTGAAAATGAACGTCGCGGCATGGCCTTGCGTTATTTCCATCGCAGAAAATCGTCAGGTTGTAGTGCGTGCTGCAAATGTTAGCACTAGTGGAGTTCCCCCCCCCCCCCCCCCAGCAACGTTACTCTCAGCGTGGCGTCCTTTGTGCTTATGACTTCCTTCCGCATGCTCTCCGCTGAGACGACACAAGAAAAGATGAGCAAGCTGTACTGCTGTTGGCTTATGGCAGAAAAATAAGTTCTACCACAGGGGCGTATTGGATGTGAATTAATGATGCAAAAGTCTCATTTGCTGTAATGTAACGTTAGCAGTATTACATTGACACAAATATGTAATAAAATTCAATCCTCCAAAATAAAGAATCTTACCGTGGCATGTCACTTCAGGTGACTCAACGCAATCCCAATTACGCTAATTTCTGTGGCTCCCCTTCTTGCTGCCAGTATGAAGAAACGTTTTAAAACTCTCACAGACACCATTCGCCGTTTAACCCTCGTGTAAACAAACACATGTTCGGTGAGCGGTCAGTGACCCTAGGACACAAACACAGGGTGTTATTATGCCACTGGAAATAGGTCCAACTTACGTTTTAGGTATACTATTGTTACATCACTATGAGTGAAACTCTAAGACACTAAAGTCTAAAGCATTAAAATCCTTCAAGTTTTTGATAATCACTATATTGTTCAAGGCAGGTTTGTTTTCTTTCAAGTATTT
Organism: Schistocerca nitens; assembly: GCF_023898315.1. NCBI lineage: Eukaryota > Metazoa > Arthropoda > Insecta > Orthoptera > Acrididae > Schistocerca > Schistocerca nitens. Next base: position 64,630,073 of record NC_064617.1, read on the forward strand.
GTGATCTCAAACACCACCACCGTACTCCGTAGATATCGATAAAATCAACGTAAGTTGTTGGTGCCTGAGCCGTGGTAAAAATTGTTGTTTTGAAGAGCTCGCCACAGCGCGTAGTGTGAAGCAGTCGCCCTCCATTTCTGGCGGTGGCGCCGCTGTGGCAATCGCTGCTTTGGTGTCTCCCTCTGGTGGGAAAGGCGAAAGGTTGCCTGTTCACGTGCATTTAAGGGGCGCTATGAGCTCGCCAGTGACCCCCTGACACGTCTTCACCGTTGTGTCCCCCCTACCCTCCATCTCTACACCCTACATCTCCTTTCCCAAGGTGGCTTCCATCAACTCCCCCTCCCGGATGATGCCCTCTCTCCCTCCATTTATCCCTCCTATCAACTCTCATCCTCACTCCCCCTCCTTTCCTCTGTCTTTTCCCTGGGCTCCCTCTTCCCCCCCTTCCATCCTGTTTTCTCCCCACTACAGCTCTCCCTACCTCCCTTGTCCCCCCCCCCCCGAGTCCTTTTGTATTCCCCTCCTCTGCGTACCCCAAACCCTGTCGCGTCTGCCCAGCGCCCCCACCCCTCTTATGGGTCCTCATCCTCCATCAGCTCCTTTCCCGGCTCCCCCCCCCTTTTTATTTTCCCATCATCTGTCCAGTTTTCCCCCACCTACTCTCGGCTGTGGTCTGTCACATTTGACAACTTTTTAGTGCAGTGTTCCAGTGACTGTTCAGTGTTGTTCGTCTTTCTCGTGCTGCGAACAGAAACCATGCTGTCGCTGGGTGTGAATTTTATGTCTTTTGCGAACAGAAACCAGACTGTCGCCGTGTTTTTTTAATTGTCTGTCTATTGTTTTACCTGTCTGCTTTGTATGTATTTTCTTAGCGTCATCATCCCTCTGTTCTTTGTTTTAAGTTCCACGATTTCTTTTCGCCATGTCTCCGATTTTATCGCCTGTTTTTATTATTTATTCTCTTCATCTTTCTAACACAGTCTGTAGGCTGAAGAGCGGCATACTACGCTGCTGCCAGCCCGCTCCCTTCGGGGGGAATTGAAATTCAATAAAAAAAAAAAAACTCGCCAGTGAGTCAGTCTGGGGTCAGTATCCCTAATTTGCTAGTCTGTCCTTCGTCCGCATTTGTTACGCAGTTAGTGTCTGTCTGTCATTCGGATCAACCTTTAAAGCCGGCAAAATGAGAGTCTTTCCACTCAGCGAGTGGTCGCCCGGTCGGGCCTTCCAAGGGAATCTCCCCATCGCACCCCCCTCAGATTTAGTTATAAGTTGGCACAGTGGATAGGCCTTGAAAACGTGAACGCAGATCAATCGAGAAAACAGGAAGAAGTTGTGTGGAACTATGAAAAAAATAAGCAAAATATACAAACTGAGTAGTCCATGCGCAAGATAGGCAGCATCAAGGACATCGTGGGTTCAGTAGCGCCATGGTCCCGTGGCTAGCGTGAGCAGCTGCGGAACGAAAGGTCCTTGCTTTAAGTCTTCCCTCGAGTGAAAAGTTTAATTTTTTATTTTGAGACAATTATCAAAGTTCAGGTACTCATACATAATCAACTTCACTCTCCAAAATTCCAGGACATGTTCAGATTTGCTTGGACATATGCAGGATTTGACAGTCTACACACGGAATATTTTGAAAACGTTAAAAACATATGTTTTGACAGATCATAGGGAAAACTGTGCGACTGTGAAACTGTTGAATTTATTTGTTGCAGTTTATGTGACAAACTCTTATGTTTTCATCACTTTTTTGGGAGTGATTATGACATCCACAAGAAAACCTAAATTGGGCAAGGTAGAAGAATCTTTTCACCCATTCGCCAAGTGTACAAGTTAGGTGGGTCGACAACATATTCCTGTCATGTGCCGTCACCAGTTCAAAAATGGTTCAAATGGCTCTGAGCACTATGGGACTTAACATCTGTGGTCATCAGTCCCCTAGAACTTAGAACTATTTAAACCTAACTAACCTAAGGACATCACACACATCCATGCCCGAGGCAGGATTCGAACCTGCGACCGTAGCGGTCGCGCGGCTCCAGACTGAAGCGCCTAGAACCGCATGGCCACTGCGGCCGGCGCCGTCACCAGTGTCGTATAGAATATACCAGAGGTGTTTTCCTGTGGAGGAATCGGTTGACATATGACCTTGCGATCAAATGTTTTCGGTTCCCATTGGAGAGGCACGTCCTTTGGTCTACTAATCGCACGGTTTTGCAGTGCGGTCGCAAAACACGGACACTAAACTTATTACAGTGAACAGAGACGTCAATGAACGAACGGACAGATCATAACTTTGCGAAAATAAAGAAAGTAAAAATTTTCACTCGAGGGGAGACTTGAACCAAGGACCTTTCGTTCCGCAGCTGCTCACGCTAACCACGGGACCCCGGCGCTACTGTGCCCACAATATCCTTGATGTTGCCTATCTTGCGCATGGACTACTCAGTTTGTATATTTTGCTTATTTTTTTCATAGTTCCACACAACTTCTTCCTGTTTTCTCGATTGATCTGTGTTCAGTTTCCCAAGGCCTATCCACTGTGCCAACTTATAACTAAATCTGAGGGGGGTGGGATGGGGAGGTGTCCTTGTTAGTTCCTGCATCTGAGTCTGCGCGTTAGACCAGTCTGCTCGAGTTTGCTCAGGCAATCGTCACTGGCGGTTGCATCGATCGGTTGGTTGGTCGCGCACTGAGACACAAGATGACTTATCCGTCTTCAGCGTCGGCGCACGTGAGGTCGCCACGTGTGTCCAGTGGGCCGCGTCGTGTAGCGAGTAGTAGTGACTTCGCGGTCGACACGAGAGTAACACGAGTCAACCCACGACATCGGGCTGGCCGGTGCGAGCTGCGACGCCGTGAGGCGAGAGATCGGCGCGCCTTCCTGCGTCCGTTGAAGCGGCTGGCAGCGGGCGGTTCAGGAGAGCGATTTGGGGGTGCTGCGCCAGATCTTCTCGAGAAATCGAAGTTTATTAGAAGTGATTGGTAATAAGTTGTGTGATTTACTCTTGTTAAATTCTACCTGTGTTCTTGGTCAGTCTCTCGTCCCCAGCTTGCTAGTCTGCCTCTCGTCCGCATTTGTTAGGCAGTTAGTGTCTGTCTGTCGTTCGGAGCTGTCTCTGTCATGTTTGTCGGATTTGTTGTGTTAACGTATTTATTGCTTGGAGTGTAACGGCCTAATTCCTGAAATATGTTTTGATCTTGTCTATCATCTCGAGAGGCGGTATCTGTGTACTGTAGAGCATCTTAACTTGTTTGGCCAACCTTGGAGAATTTTATACAAGATTGCATTTTATAGGCTTTTATTTACATGATCATTTTAGTACATAAAGTTGCCACCCTTTCAACGTAAGACTTTTCTTAGACGTTAAAATCAAGTTGCACCTTCGGTGGCAAAGTTAATATTTTAATTTTTAGTGTTTTGTACCATTTCCATCCATCCTACGGGGGTGCACAGTTTGTGTGCTTGTGTAAATTGTTACAACTTTTAGTTTAAGGTGATCTGGAGTCTTTCAGATTTGCACTAGTGTAGTCCTTCAGAGGCTGTTGTGAGCGGTCGTAATTAGGGCCGTGTCAAAAGGTAGCGGCAAGGTTCTCTGTCCGAAAACTCATACAGTCAAAACTTGTTTCTTTCTGCCTCTGAATAAATTGTAACTTGATATTTAGAGGGTGCTTTCTGATTATAATTTTAAATCAGTTTCTTTTAAGAAATGCTTTTAGGCACTATTAAAGTGAATAAAACTCCCATTATGATTTCATCAGTACTCCCTGGCAACTACTTCCACGCTTACATAGTGTGATTAAATGTGTTAATGATGAATCGCTAGTAAATAAAATAAATTCTTAAGAATATTCTTCGAAAATAAATCACGGTTCACACCCCCCCCCCCCCCCCACCCCCCACAGATTTAGTGGTAAGAGGGCACAGTTGACATCACCTCAAAAAATGGTCACTGATAAAGCATGAAAATATTAAGATGGTGTACTGATCTGTGAAGAAAAGAGAAAAACAGACTGAACTGTCCAAGTACATGGAGTGCAATATAGAGGAGCCTAAAGCTGCATTGGCGTTGTGGTTAAGTGGTAGCGGTGTTGCACTGCTAAACGGGCGAACCGTGTTGATTCCTCCCTCATCCCAAGTTGTTTTTCTTTCTTTTTTTCTTTCGCTGTTCGCTGTATTCAAATTTGTGTCTGTGTCGTGGTCTAATGTCCGTTTGCAACATCGCGTTGTAAGGAAGGGGTCTATAAGGAAAGTTGATCCTTCACAACTACGCTGTTAGCAGTCGAAGGGAAGTGGGCTTCGAATGGAACTCGTAAATGTTTCATGACAAGACGACGAGACAACCGAATCCTCCACCGAAAAATACGTCCGGTTTCTCACAATTACACAGTTTCTCTGTGGTCTGTCAAAACATACGTTTTTAACGTTTTTGAAATTGCGTTCCGTTTTGGAAGTCTCAACTCTTTAATTCGTTTGTTGTAACATAGTTTATTTGTTGTTTTCGCCGGCCGAAGTGGCCGTGCGGTTAAAGGCGCTGCAATCTGGAACCGCAAGACCGCTGCGGTCGCAGTTTCGAATCCTGCCTCGGGCATGGATGTTTGTGATGTCCTTAGGTTAGTTAGGTTTAACTAGTTCTAAGTTCTAGGGGACTGATGACCTCAGCAGTTGAGTCCCATAGTGCTCAGAGCCATTTTTTTGTTGTTTTCGTTTTTCTGAGACGTCTATGCGGTATCTAGGCTACTCTCACTACTCATCACATTTACTAGTGACGGTAATGTATGCTTACAACATGACTCACATTATATAACGGTATAACCAATGCATAGTATGACAGCTGCCAACGCTACGGTCGTAGGTTCTAATCCTGCCTCGGGCGTGGATGTGTGTGATGTCCTTAGGTTTAAGTAGTTCTAAGTTCTAGGGGACTGATGACCTGAGATGTTAAGTCCCATAGCTCTTAGAGCCATTTGAACCTTTTTTTTTTTTTTTTTTTTTTTTTTGACAGCTGCCAAGAGTGCGGGAAGAGAACAAACTTTTCAATCACCGGACCGATAGTTCATAATGTTAGGGAAAAAAATAAATCGCACAGGGAGTTTTGAACCTAGCTAGTGCCTTCTTCAGTAAAACACCATGACCACTTAAACACGTCGCCGCGGCTCGTTCACTTCATTCGATCTCGTTAAGCTTGGGTGGTTCACCTTCGTCCTAACCGAGCGGGGTGGCGCAGTGGTTAGACACTGGACTCGCATTCGGGAGGACGACGGTTCAATCCCGCGTCCGGCCATCCTGATTTAGGTTTTCCGTGATTTCCATAAATCACTCCAGGCAAATGCCGGGATGGTTCCTCTGAAAGGGCATGGCCGACTTCCTTCCCCATCCTTCCCTAATCCGATGAGACCGATGACCACGCTGTCTGGTCTCCTTCCCGAAACCAACAACCTTCGTCCTCGTTTATATCTGACCTGTGTTCAGTCTTTGAAGGGCTAGCCACTGGGTCGTCTTACCACTAAATCTGAGAGGATGCAATGGGGGGTTTCCCTTGTAAGTTAAGCTACGATCTCGATGGAGTATTAGGTGCAGAGTACGTAGAAAGGAGGACTTTTCCCGCACATTGATGAGAGGTGTAGGAGAATTTTATCTGCCTGTTATACAATGATGACACTTTAGGCATGTTTGTGCGCATATCATTGGCAATTACGGTATAAATTGCAGACAGAAGTAATAAGGTTTTGTGAAAGAAAATCATAGTTTTTCGTGTTCGCACTCATTCGTACGTTCTTCATTTATCAGTTGACACACACTACACGAGTTTGCGTGCTGCTGTGGTGTTATAGGTGTTAGATCATTAGAGTTGGTAGTAGTCTTGAACATACGGTAGTCAAATGGCTCTGAGCACTATGGGACTTAACATCTGTGGTCATCAGTCCCCTAGAACGTAGAACTACTTAAACCTAACTAACCTAAGGACATCACAAACATCCATGCCCGAGGCAGGATTCGAACCTGCGACCGTAGCAGTCGCGCGGTTCCGGACTGAGCGCCTAGAACCGCAAGACCACCGCGGCCGGCATACGGTACTCGACACAAGGAGTACCGACATGTTCCTTTTAACATGGAGCGATCCGGAGATCAACTTAGCTTCGACAACTTATGGACATTCGCGATCGAACAGTCAGTGTACATCTTCAACACGCAAAATTTAATCTTATGTTCATCAGAAATAATTACTGATATTATTTTACGTGAGCGACGTGGCACCGAAAAAAAAATCTTCAGATTCTTCATAGACGTGTGGGGGTTGGGAGTTACATGAATCCCCTTGCCCTCTCGTAATCACGCCTCTAACATTATCTACGTGATCGTTCCAGTTTAAGCTGTACGTAATTGTAACTTCTGAGCACTTAGTCAAATTGACAGTTTTCATATTTGTGTGTGTCATGTAACTATAACTTAATGGATTCCATTTAGCACTCACGTAGTGGATAGCCCAAAACTTTTCATTATTTAAGTTCGACTGCCACTTTTCGCAGTATAGAAATAACTTGTATAAATCGTTTTGTAATTTTTTTTGATTTTCACTTGTTATTACTGGGCGTTAAATGACATCGTCATCTGCCAATAATCTATGAGGGCTGCTCAGATTGTCCCCGAAACCGTTTATACAGATTAGAAACAGCAGATGGCCTGTAACACTACTTTGTGGTTTTACTCGATCACTTTCCAACAGGAAATCAGAAATCCAGAGGGCAACTGAGATGACACTGCCTAGTCACGCAGTTTGATTATAAGCCAATTTGTGAGGATCAGTGTCAAAAGCCTTTTGGAAGTCTACCAGCCATGGAATCAATTTGAGATCCTTTGCCGACAACGCTAATTACTTCATGCGGATAAAGAGCTAGTTGTGTTTCTCAGGAACAATATTTTCTAAATCCTTCCTAACTGTTAGTCAGCTGATCATTTACCACGAGGTAATTCATAATCTTCGAACACAGTATATGTTCTAATATCCAACTGCAAATCGACGTCAGTGATGTGGGTCTGTAGTTTATCGGATTACTGCCTTCCTTGATTATTGTTGTGACCTGTGCAACTTTCCAGTATATAAGTACGCATTTTCCGTCGAGCGAGAAGTTCTATGTGATTGTGAAGTACAGAGTTATAATGACAAAATACTCTGAAAGAAATCTGAAAGGCATACAATCTGGATCATAGGCTACGCCTTTATCAAACATTTAAAGCTGCTTTGATATACCGAGGACATCTTCCTCTAAGTTATTTATGTTGGCAGCAGGTCTTGATTCGAATATTGGAATATGTACTTCGTCTCGTTTGGTGAAGGAATTTCAGAAAACTGCATTTAGTGGCTTTTGTGCTTTTGAGGCACTGTTATCGGTAACATTTCCCTCGCTATCGCGCAGTGAAGGTATTGTGTCCTACCGGTGGTGTGCTTCACTTATGACCAGAATCTCTTTGGATTTTCTACCAGATTTCGAGACAAAGTTTCGTTGTGGAAGTTATTAAAGGCGTCTCGCACTGACGTTCATGCTATAGTTCGAAATTATATAAGACTTTGACAATCTTGTTGACTTTCCGTTGTTTGAAATGTGTCAAGCTTTTTGTTAGTCTTCCTTTTCTTTATTTTATTATTTTTTTAATTTTTTTAACCAGTGCTCTGGCCTGTTTTGTGTACCACAGACATCCGGTTCAATCCATTATTAATTTGTTTGCTATAAACATGTCTATTGCTGAAGATACTATTTTTTTGAATATAAGCCACATCTGGTATAACAGTTCAGAAGGAGTTGAGGCTGTCTGTTAGGAAGGCGACAAGCGAGCTTCTGTCTGTTTTTTAAAATAGATGTATTTTGCGTCTATTTCGGTGGAATGGGTGGTACGGTATTCAGTATCCAGTATTCAGTGACCATATTGTCACTAATCCCTCTATCCGTTATAATGTTCAATATTTTGTCGGTATTATTCGTACGATATTGCAGTGAATGTGTCATTCCGAATTACGATGCAAAGTACCTTTGGTTAGCCATATTCGCAATCACGAATACATTTACGTATCATTTGTTGCTAAGAGGAAGAGTATGTTATCGCAACCGTGTACACTTCGAAAGGACTCCTGAATTAATTGTTGAAAATAATTTTCGAAGAAAGCTTGTAGTACGATTTCGGACCACCTTTCATGCCTACCGCCGATTTTAAACATGTATTTTCGCCAACGATTTAAGTCACCATCATGCATAATTTTTTGAGTTGGTACCTATTTGAAATAAACTCAAGTCTTTTTTGAACTGCTCATCAACTGTATCACCTGAGTCGGGAGGTCGGTAAAACGAACCAGTTATTAATTTATTCTGGTTTACAAGTATAACCTCTATCTGTACTAACTCGCAGGAACTATCTGCTTCAGTTTTGCTACCAGGTAAACTACTTCTGACAGCAAAGGTCAGCCGGCCGCGGTGGTCTAGCGGTTCTGGGCGCTCAGTCCGGAACCGCGGGACTGCTACGGTCGCAGGTTCGAATCCTGCCTCTGGCATGGATGTGTGTGATGTCCTTAGGTTAGTTAGGTTTAAGTAGTTCTAAGTTCTAGTGGACTGATGACCACAGATGTTAAGTCCCATAGTGTTCAGAACCAGAACAGCAAAGATCACGCCACCACGAAATGTATTTACTCTATCCTTTCTGAACTGCAATAGGTCCCTTGTGAAAATTTCGGCTGAACTCATCTCCAGCTTCAGCCACCTTTCACTGCCTTTAACGATTTGTGCTTCAGTGCTTCCTATTACCTCGTAGAGCTCCCATCCTTTCTCAAATCAGCTGCAGCAGTTTACTACTATAATATCTATTGTTCATATGTCAATCCTTGTGCTGTGTTTGCCCTGAAACCTTTGAGACAAACTATTTTCGTTTTTTCCCAAGACCATCTGATCTAAAAGAGACCGGGCAGACTGCCTCATATAGTACCCACTAACAGTGCAGCCGCTTGCTCTGTGTAATGGACTCCGGACCTACTAAGCAGAACCCGATTCTCCACAACCCTATGGCATGGACGCCCATGACAGGGGACAATGGGGGTCCCACGAGCGTCTCCCCCACTACCTCCCCCGCCGTTGCTCCCGGGGAAAGGAAAATAAATGTAGTGTGGTCGGCTGTTTTTCATTCAAGAAACTGATCTGAAAGTCGTTATTAGGCATGTGGTTCACATGGTAGGAACTGGAACTTTTGTATGGCTCCTTACAGGTCGGTATTCTTCTGCCAAATTGTCTCTGTATCCGCAGTTCTGTCCCCCTCCCCCCCTTCAAACTAGCGCATGGACGCCCTTTCCCTACGGGGCAAGTCGAGAAATCTGTAGCCTAAACGGTTGCAGAATCGTTTGAGACTTTGGTTCGGATCCTTCCTTCGTCCCCTGCTAAAGGTCCGTAGTCGTTCCTGTCGATGATGCCACAGATGGCGAGCTCTGCCTTCATCTATCGAGCAAGACCGGTAATCTTTACCAGTTCACTTAGTCGCGCGGAACCAGAGAATCTCCTCCGATCCAAAGCAGCACACATCATTAGTACCGACATGAGCCACCACCTGCGGTTGGCTCCACATTTTGCTCTTCATAACATCCGAAGGAGCCGTTCATATCGCTGATAAATCCCCCTTTATGCACACAGATTACACAGGGGTTTTCTTTCGCTTCTTGGCAGCCACGTCTCTATTACGCGCTACCGTTGGAGCTTCCAACTACCAACTGTAGTGCCGGCAGACTTGCCAACACTACGCACACTAATTGAAAGAGGCGGCCAAGATGCACGCGCTAACTCACGAAGGATGGAGTGAGGTCTGAAACAGGATACGTAATGAATGCTATAAAGAAAAGTACGTAGCTCCTGGAATACTTAACTTTTAATCCATCCTTTGTATACATCGTTCTTGATGAGACATCTGGAGATTGTGGCGATACAAGTGAGACTCTTTAGATACAAGCTATCTAAGGCTAATTGCGCCTTGCTAGGTCGTAGCCATGGACTTAGCTGAAGGCTATTCTAACTGTCTCTCGGCAAATGAGAGAAAGGCTTCGTCAGTGTAGTCGCTAGCAAAGTCGTCGTACAACTGGGGTGAGTGCTAGTCCGTCTCTCGAGACCTGCCGTGTGGTGGCGCTCGGTCTGCGATCACTGCCAGTGGCGACACGCGGGTCCGACATGTACTAATGGACCGCGGCCGATTTAAAGCTACCACCTAGCAAGTGTGGTGTCTGGCGGTGACACCACACCAACAATGCCAGTCTGTGACTACCCGGATCTTACAGGCTGAGAGTCTTTCTCTAAAAAGGGAAAGGGACTGAAAGCATCTGTATCAGCCACAGACAGCGCCTTAAACCTGCTTGTCAGACGAACTGGGCGGGCCTACCAAAAGGTCTCGCAACCTCGTTCTGCGTTCTAACACAGATATCATAGTCCCTATCGACACTGGAGACTCACTATTGTTGTTGGTCTTACCAATTACTTACAATCGTGGAAATGCTGCTGACGTTCTGCCTAACACCCATGGAATCAAGTAGACTATGGCTGTTGATTGGGGTAGTATGAGGGCGGATCCAGTAGCCGAGACAGCTATCACATGTTCAATCCACCACAGTAAATGAACAAAGAGAGAACAAATTCCGCAGAATTTGTGGTAGATTAGTAGCTGGACAATTTGTTAAATGTTTAATGTAGTTTCGTAGTAGTAGAAGTACTAGTTTTTTATTTAGATACATAATTTAATTAAGAATCAGAATCAGATAATTAATATATAATTTATTACCATTCAGTGAAATATGATTTGTATGACTAATTTTAGCTTTTCAGTTAATAGGTCGTAATTATGAAGAATAAATAAAAAATTAAATGAATGTCCTGACCAATGAACAACCTGACAGAACAGGCACAAGACCTTTTATTTATGCTGACGCCACATTAGATGCAGCCCAAGGAGGAACGTTTGAGGAGATAGAAAGCGTTTTACATGTGAAATAGGCAAGGTAGGAAAAACTTGGAAGTAACTTGGAGGAAAAAGATACTAAAACACTGGGACACCTCCACATATCTCGGAGAAAAAGAGACCATTGCGAGAACACCGAATCTCAAAGTCTGCAGCCGAAATAATACTACCGCAAGATCACTAACAGCGTGTGGTAAGCTGGAGCAAACGTTCTACGTACGTCTGCTCTATCTCTATGATTCTCTACGTCAGAATATACTGCACTAGACTGGCAGCTCCGCTCACACAAGGTACGTTGGCGCCGCTCTTAAAAGAGACCGATCGCATTGTGACCAACTCAAGTGACAAAGTCTACTACCCCTGACATCAGACGAAGAACACCGTCAGACATTGAGAAGGAAAAACGAGAAATGATTCTAGGCATCCCACGTTTCCAAGCTAAGCCTCACGTCCTAAGTTGAAGACAAGAAAGAGCCTTGTTCGAACAACTGAAACCATTACATCATCAACCTACCGCTCGAACGGACAGCGAACTGGAGTGACGCGGAGCAAACAAAACTTGAAGCAGTGATGTTATGTTACTGAAGATGCTCTCTGCGAATGCGGGGAACTTCAAGATGCTGAAAGCCTGTTTGTCTGCACGAGGTCGGCTGAAGCCTGCACGCTGGAGCACCTGGTTTCAGCAAATGCTCCAGCAATCTTCGACTGACGAATTTTGTGCCCCAAAAACAATTTGACGCTTGCAAAGACTTGTGCATATACACTGCTGGCCACCGTAAATGCAACACCAAGAAAGACAAGAGGTAGCACAACAAAATTTATTGTGTAGGTAACATGTTGACCAAGTATCAAATGATTACGTTTACAGACGTCTGTGACATGTGGTTCCTGCCAGAATCAGTAGCCAGAGTAGCCGCCATTGTTGGAGATCACCGCTGCCACACGTCTCGGCATTGAGTCAAAGAGACGTTGGATGTGATCCTGGGGTACAGCAGCCCAAGCAGCTTCCACACGTTGCCAAAGATCATCTGGTGTGGCAGCTGGGGATGTAATCTGGGTCACTCGTTGAGCAACCATGGACCACATGTTTTCTATCGGCGAAAGATCCGGAGAGCGAGCCGGCCAGGGAAGCAATTCAATCTGGTTATTGACGAAGAACCTTTTGATAATGCGTGCCACGTGTGGTCCCGCATTATCCTGTTGAAATATGGCTGTGGCCGAGCCCTGAAGGTAAGGAAGGACAACTGGCTCCAGCACCTCGGATATGTAGCGCCGGCTATTTAAAGTACCGGCAATGCGTACTAGAGGCGTGCGAGAGTAATATCCAATACCGCCCCATACCATAATACCCGGTGCAAGACCAGTGTGGCGGTGCATAATGCAGCTGTCCAGCATCCTCTCTCCACGGTGTCTCCACACTCGAATCCGACCATCGTGGTGCTGCAGACAGAAGCGTGCCTCGTCAGTAAAGACAACGTCATTCCATTCTGCCGTCCACATCCGTCTGTCATCACACCATTGGCGACGGAGACGTCTGTGGTTCTGCGTCAATGGTAGACGAAGCAATGGACGTCTTGCGGACAGACCACTCTGCTGTAAACGGCGTCGAATGGTACGCGCAGACACTGGATGATGCGTTACAGACGCAATGTGCTGTGCTATGGTTCGGGATGTCACTGAGTGATCCGTCACTGCCATGCGCACAATTTGCCTATCAGCACGTGCTGTGGTGCACCGAGGTGAATGCGATCGACCACGTCGGTCCGTCGTACCCTCCTGCATCCAACAGTCACATATCCGCATTACAGTTGTTTGGTTTCGTCCAACACGACTAGCGATTTCTCTGTATGATAATCCACAATCTCGGTAAGCCACTATCCTTCCTCTGTCGAAATCGGATACTTGATCAAAAGATGTTCGCTGTTGTCTACGAGGCATAACTGATCGTCTTGTGAAACAACCAAAAGGTAAACACACGTGCCGAACGTACACTCGTCGAAATCGCCAAGCCTTAAATGGCGCTATGAGGTGGCGCCACAGGCGCGCGTGATGTGCGTCTGCGCTGAAATTCTAATCAGTTGCATATCTCATCGCTGCAAACTCATGGTGTAAATTTCACTTGATTCGGATGCTTCCTTCAGGGTGTTGCATTTACGGTTGCCAGCAGTGTATATTTTAGATATCTTCTAAAGTTGTAATTAACTGTTCCGTCTGTCCTGGATAAAAAAATAATAATTATAACACTAAAGACACAGTTTTCGAAAGGCTCGACAATGCCTAGTCAGCAAATAATCACGCCAGAAATTTTGGAATTAAACTAGTGACGAAATAGATATCTGGAAATAAGTTTCTCGCGCTTGGAGTTGGTGTGGAAATGCCGTGTGGCTATGGCCTCCCGTCGGGTAGACCATTCGCCTGGTGAAGTCTTTCGAGTTGACGCCACTTCGGCGACTTGCGTGTCGACTTGGAGTTGGTAAAAATAACTCACGAAAGAAGGCTGTACTCCCAAGTGCTGCTGCAGCGTCAGAGACTGCTGCTTTACGGACGGTCTAACCGACGCTGATTTCCTTTCACTTTGCGGTGACAGGCGTCTTCTCAACAACAACGAGTTCTATGGGAATATTACCACATGCAAGTATGGACGGTGTACGTGCGTAACACGCAAGGCATTTGTCTCGACTGACCTTCTACGGCAATTCATTGGCCAAGAGAGCAGCGTCGAACATTTCCACTGAACAATATTTGACAAAACTTGTCTCACAATGTTCAGTAGCACTCAACATGCAATAGTAATAACAGACAAAATATTGACCTAGCAACTGTAAGAAATGAAAGTAAACAAATTTCAGCATTGTTCCACAGGACAACATGCCGCACCAAACTGCAGCTTAGTGCACGTGGGAAGTGTTGCAATGGAGGGGGCAAACGCGAGTGGCTGCTGCGAATAAATCAAAACTGCACACAATGACATAATCGCCCAGGTTTCCTTGTTGTTGTTGTTGTGGTCTTTAGTCCAGAGACCGGTTTGTTGCAACTCTTCACGCTACTGTATCCTGTGCAAGCCTCTTCATCTCCGACTAACTACTGCAATCCACATCCTTTTGAATGTGCTTAGTGTTTTCATCTCTTGGTATCCCTCTACGGGTTTTTACCTCGACGTTTCCCTCTAACAATGGATTAGTGACCCCTTCATGCCTCAGAACGTGTCTTACCAACTGATGCCTCCTTCTAGTCAAGCTGTGCTACATATTCTTTTTCTTCTCAATTAGCTACGTGATCTAAGAGTCTAATATTCAGCATTCGACGGTAGCACCACATTTCAAAAGCTTCTATTGACTTCTCGTCTAAACTGTTTATCGTCCATGCTTCACTTCCATACATGACTACACTCCATACAAATACTTTCAACATCGACTTCCTGACACTTAAAGCTGTACTCGATGTCAACAAGTTTCTCTTCTTGAGAAACACTTTTCCTACCATTGCTAATCTACATTATATATCGTCCCTATTTTGACCACCATGCGTTATTTTGCTTCCCAAATAGAAAAACTCATTTACCACTTAAAGTATCTCATTTCCGAATCTAATTCCATCAGCGTCATCTGATTTAATTCGACTACATTCCACCATCCGCATTTTGCTTTTGTTGATGTTAATCTTATATCCTCCTTTCAAGACACTGTCCATTCCGTTCAACAGCACTTTTCTGTCCCTGACAGAATTACAGTATCATCTGCAAACCTCGAAGTTTTTAGTTTCTTCTCCGGGACTTTAATTCCTACTCCAAATTTGTCTTTTGTTTCCTTTACTGCTTAACCAATATACAGATTGAATAACATCAGGGACAAGCTACAACTCTGTGTTACTACCTTCTCAACCACTGCTGCCTTTTCGTGCCCCTCGACTGCCATCTGGTTTCTGTATAAATTGTAAATAGCGTTTCGCTCCCTGTATTTTATACCTGTCACAATAACAATTTGAAAGAGAATATTCAGTCAACACTGTCAAAAGCTTTCTCTAAGTCTACAAATGCTATAAACGTAGTCTACATGCATAGATTAGCCTTTCTTTAATCTATCTTCTAAGATAAGTCGTAGGGTTACTATTGCCGCACGTGTTCCAACATTTCTACTGAATCCAAACTAATCTTCCCCGAGGTCATCTTCCATTCGTCTGTAAAAAATTCACGTTAGTATTTTGCAACCGTACCTTATTAAACTGATATTTCGGTAATTTTCACACCTGTCAGCACCTGCTTCCTTTGGAAATTGCAGTTACTATATTCTTCTTGAAATATTTCGCCTGTCTCATATGTCTTGCTCTCCAGGTGCGAGTTTTGTCATGGCTGGCTCTCCCAAGGCTATAAGTAGTTCTAACGGAATGTTGTCTACTCCCAGGGCCCTGTTTCGACTTAGATCTTTCAAAGCCGTGTCAAATTCTTCACGCAGCATCATATCTCCCTTTTCATCTTCCTCTACGTCCTCTTCCTTTTACATAATATTGCTGTCAAGTGCATCTTCCTTGTATAGACCCTCTGTATACTTCTTCCATGTTTCGGCTTTCTCTTCTTTGCTTATGAATGGTTTTCCACCTGAGCTCTTGATATTCATACAGTTGGTTTTTTGTTCTCCAAAGGTCTCTTTCATTTTTCCTGTAGGCAACAATTATGTTACCCCTAGTGATATATGCTTCTACATCCTTACATTTGTGCTCTAGCCATTCCCAGTTAGCCATTTTTCACTTCCTGTCGATCTCATTTTTGAGTAGTTTGTATTTCTTCGCGCCTGCTTCATTCAGCGCATTGTTATATTTCTCCTTTCATCAGTTGTATTCAATATCTCTTGTGTTACCTACGGATGTCTACTAGCCCTCCTCTTTTTAGCTACTTCATCCTCTCCTGCCTTCACTATTTCATCTCTCAAAGCTACCCATTCTTCATTTACTGTATTCCTTTCTCCTGCTCTTGTCAATCGTTCCCTATTGCTCCCTCTGATACTCTCTACAACCTCTGATTCTTTCAGTTTAGCCAGGTCCCATCTCCTTAAATTCGTGCTTTTCTTCAGTTTCAATTTACAGTTCATAACCAATAAATTGTGGTCAGAGCTCACATCTACCCTTGGGAATGCCTCACAATTTAAAACCTGTTTCCAAAATCTCTATCTTACATTATATAATTACTCTGGAACCTTCCGGTGTCTCCAGGTGTCTTCCACGTATACAGCCTCGTTTCATGATTCTTAAACCAAGCGTTAGCGATGATCAAGTTATGCTCTGTGCAAAATTCTAGCAGGTGGATTCCTCTTTCATTCCTTACCCCCAGTCAATATTAACCTACTACTTTTCATTCTCTTCCCTTTCTTACTATCAAATTCCAGTCCCCCCATGACTATTGAATTCTCGCCTCCGTTAACTATCTGTACAATTTCTCTTATGTCATCATACATTTTTTCAATCTCGTCATTATCTGCGGAGCTAAGTAACGTATAAACTTGTACTATTGTGGTAAGCGTGAGCTTCGTGTCTATCGTGGCTACACTAATACTTTCACTATGCTGTTCGTAATACTTTATCCGCTTTCCTATTTTTTATTCATTATTAAGCCTACTCCTGTATTCCCGCTATTTGTTTTTATATTTATATCCCTGTATTCGCCTGACCAGATGCCTGTTCCTCCTGCCATCGAACTTCGCTAATCCCACTATATCTAACTTAAACCTATCCATTTCCCTTTTTAAATTTTCTAACGTACCTGCCGGATTAAGTGATCTGCCATTCCACGCTCCGATTCGTAGAACGCCAGTTTTGTTCCTCCTGAGTGGCCCCCGCCCGGAGATCCGAATGGAGGACCGCCAGAATATTTTAACCAAGAAGACGTCATCATCATTTAACCATACAGTAAATCTGAATGCCCTCGGGAAAAAGTACTGTAGTTTCCCCTTGCTTTCTGCCGTTCGCAGTACCAGCAAAGCGAAGCTATTTTGGTTAATGATCGTTTACATATGCATATTGCACTGGTTTATACCCCCTTTTCCATGTTTTGTGATGCGTACTGTGTCCTAATACCAGAAAGCGTTGTACATTGTCATCTTAAAAATTTCGTTTGTTATTCTGTAGGTTATTTTGTAACACATACTGTGTCCCTTTGAAGTATGTCTTAATATGCATTTTTATAAAGGTTGTATGTCTTCCACTTGGCAAGAGTGTCAGTGGTATGTAGATTTATAATTGTAATAAAAATTCTTGAAGTCACATTTAAAGGACGCTGGTACGTAGCGCTAGTGGTACCACGAGAAGCTATGTACAGATTATGTGAACTAGTTAACATGACAGCAGATGTAATGTGCATTAGATATACCATAGACTGATCCTTGAGTGTGGACAAAATGTTGTATGCTGTGTACTTTTTTAAACATTCTTGATCGAGTATGAGTGATATAGTTTTAAATTCGGCTTTATAATGTTGTTTTTAAGTTTTCGACTGCAGTTTCTGAAGATCCGGTCGTAAGTCAAAACTTTGTGATTACGTCTGACAGAAAATAAATTATGATCACTTTCGATCGCAAAAAGTTTGAAGTTACAGTCGTTGTTCGACCATCTTCAGACCTCTTCATCAGTAAAACGTCACATATAGGCCCTTAGTTCTCCTGCCTGCATGGAAAGTTGCGTAGCTCGGAGAGGGAAACTAGTAGATCCTCCAACGGACTTTTCTGGGTGCAAATTTCACTGGGTGCGATACTCAGGACACCGGTTGCTGCATGTGCATGACTCTTGGCTGGATGCGTGCTGTGCCAACGTCGTGAGTCTGAAGCGACACCTTCCTCCGTAACTATCAATCCTAAAGTAACCAGCGGAAAAGCGCTCCTATCGGAGCACACAAATTCAGAATGTGTTCCTGCTTATTTAAAAGAGTCTGACTGAAAAGTGGCGTGCCAGCTGCCTCATTCTACCTTCCTCAGCTCCTTTACATTTTTTATCCCAAAAACGTCGGCATGCGAACATATTCGCGCTATCTTTAACATGGAGACCACTTCAGACTCCCACAAGCTCCCCTAACTGTAACACTCACAACCGCTAGTCTATCGCTGTAAGTCGCTCATACTCACCTATTCCCAGGTGCCCCTTCTCACTAACTCATTCAGCCCGACTCATTGGCATTATTTCTTTGTGTCTCTCTCACACTGTCACTCCCCGTCACGGTATTGTATCCCCCACACATTTTCCTTTCACTGTTCTGTCACTGACAACTACGTTCCTCTGACACTGTGTTCCTCTTTTTCTCTCACACAGTCATTGTCTCCATCGCTCTACTATTGTCTACAATCTTGCGCTGTTAATTACTTTTCCGTATCTTTGCCACTGTCATGGCCTACTTCTCTCTCAGCATAAGAAAGCGCGAATATTTTCGCATGCCAAAATTTTTGTGCAAAAATTTAGAAGGTGCTGAAGACGAACGAGACAGCTGCTATCCCACTTGTCAGTCAGAGTCTTTTAAATAAGCAAGGAACATATTTGCATTTTTTGTGCCACATCAGGATACCTTTACCTCTGATTGTCTTCTCTTCCCTGTTGCAGGAGGATAGGTGGTAGCTCATGTGAAAAAAATGTATTGGTCAGTAAGATTAAGATAGCAGTAAAATAGGAAAAAGAAATAGGAAATTGCATGTGTACCCCTATGATAACGTAGACACTTTACAGCATGTTTCTCCCCCCTACGTTACTTAATATTTTTTCGTCTCGCATCTCATTTTATGTGTACAAGTAGGGTAACTTTGAACCTATATACACTACTGGCAATTAAAATTACTACACCACAAAGATGACGTGCTACAGACGCGAAATTTAACCGACAGCAAGAAGATGCTGTGATACGCAAATGATTAGCTTTTCAGAGCATTCACACAAGGTTGGCTCCGGTGGCGACACGTGCTGACATGAGGAAACTTTCCAACCGATTTCTCATACACAAACGGCAGTTGACCGGCGTTGCCTGGTGAAACGTTGTTCTGATGCCTCGTGTAAGGAGGAGAAATGCGTACCCGTACCATCTAGTTCCCGACTTTGATAAAGGTCGGATGGTAGCCTATCGCGATTGCGGTTTATCGTATCGCGACATTGCTGCTCGCGTTGGTCGACATCCAATGACTGTTAGCAGAATATGGAATCGGTGGGTTCAGGAGGGTAATAAGAAACGCCGTGCTGGATCCCAACGACCTCGTATCACTAGCAGTCTAGATCACGGGCATCTTATCCGCATGGCTGTAACGGATCGTGCAGACAAATCTCGATCCCTGAGCCAACAGATGGGGACGTTTCTGCACGAACAGTTCGACGACGTTTGCAGCAGCAGGGACTATCAGCTCGGAGACCATGGCTGCGGTTACCCTTGACGCTGCATCACAGACAGGAACGCCTGCGATGGTGTACTCATCGACGAACCTGGGTGCACGAATGGGAAAACGTCATTTCTTCGGAGACATTGCGGTGAACGCACATTGGAAGCGTGTATTCGTCATCGCTATACTGGCGTATCACCCGGCGTGATGGTATGGGGTGCCATTGTTTAAACGTCTCGGTCACCTCTTGTTCGCACTGATGACACTTTGAACAGTGGACGTTAAATTTCAGATGTGTTACGACCCCTGGCTCTACCCTTCATTCGATCCCTGCGAAACCCTACATTTCAGCAGGATAATGCACGACCGCATGTTGCAGGTCCTGTGCGGGCCTTTCTGGATACAGAAAATGTTCGACTGCTGCCCTGGCCAGCACATTCCCCAGATCTCTCACCAATTGAAAATGTCTGGTCAGCGGTGGCCGAGCAACTGGCTCATCGCAATACGCCAGTCACTACTCTTGATGAACTGTGGTATCGTGTTGAAGCTGCATGGGCAGCTGTACCTGTACACCCCATCCAAGCTCTGTTTGACTCAATGCCCAGGCGTATCAAGGCCGTTATTACAGCCAGAGGTGGTTGTCCTGGGTACTCATTTTTCAGGATCTATGCACCCAAATTGCGTTAAAATGTAATCACATGTCAGTTCTAGTATAATATATTTGTCCAATGAATACCCGTTTATCATCTGCATTTCTTCTGGGTGTAGCAATTTTAATGGCCAGTAGTGTGTATATAGCAAAGGGATAAAAATATGAGGATAATTTTCAAGGTTTTTCGTGATTGGGATGTTAGTAATACACCGTAAAAATTACTGCCATTTGCTGTGCGTAGCCGGGTTTTGGTATACAAAAAACAAATTTGTGAGGAGTTTTTCGTTAACGGATTTTTAAAACGAAACGATGATACTTTTAGATAAATGCCTAACGGTTAAAATGTGAGAAAATTGTTGCCGTTATTTATTACTTAGATTTCGTCTCAAACCGAATTTTATGTGCAGAGGTAGGGTAACTTTGAACCTCTGTATCTTGGAAACGTCAATGGTATCAAGAAAATTTTCAAAACTGTTCGAGATGTGGATAATAACAACATACAAAAATTTCA
The DNA here is from genome assembly GCF_023898315.1 of Schistocerca nitens. Classification (NCBI taxonomy): domain Eukaryota; kingdom Metazoa; phylum Arthropoda; class Insecta; order Orthoptera; family Acrididae; genus Schistocerca; species Schistocerca nitens. The sequence goes on from NC_064617.1 coordinate 64,650,550, forward strand.
GACGTTCAGTGTTCATAGCCATCTCCGAATTCTCGCCTGGGTTTTGGACCGCTGGTGACGGTGAAAATGTAGTAAAAAAACCGTTTTCTGGGATTTTCAGTAGAAATACCCATGAAATAAGGGTTTCTCCGTAAGTCCTACCAAGCCCACAGTAGACAGCATCAGTTGTGAAAAGAACCATTCGATTTGCCTCATTTGCCTAATCAGAAGGAAGTGATATAATACTCGTTCTTTGATGCTGTCTTGTGGAATAGTAACACTAAGACGACCCTTGTGTTGGGCATACAAATAGTCCTTAGCCCAAGGGCCACCCAAAATACTTGACAACCACCTCTTCATCACCAACGGCACCAGCGATATGAGCACCAGAAAGTCCCGTCTTCTTGCGCGGCGTTTTGAGGCGTTATTAGATACGCATGCCGTCGCCAGGCAGCGAGGAAGGGCGCGACTGCGGTATTGTGACCGGTCTCCCGGCCTTGGCCTTGTCCTTGGACGGTGGTCGTGACTGCCGTACTCTGCCCTCCAGTCGCCTAACCTCAGCGTACGACGCCCGGCGGGCAGAACACGACCGCCGCTCCGGAGAACGGCCAGCCAGCCATGCATCTGATAGCAGCCCAGCCGGCGCGGCGCTGGTAGCGCACCGCCCTTCACCGACGCCCGGCGCAGGTTCCCAGCAGAACAGCCACACTGTAGGTGGGCAGGAGCCGCGGAGAAGGGGATCGGCATAGCGCTCCGTTCAGCATTTTCAAGGCTACCACAGGCAAGCCAACAGCGTCCGGTTTGTAATTTCCATGGATTAAATGTGTGACTCGGCTCAATATCCGTCGTACATGTTTACTAGCATCCAGCGATAATTAACTCCACACTCAGTTCTCTTGTTGCGCAGTAAGACAATGTGCAACACTCCTGGAAACTTTCTTGAGACTGAAGAGCTTATGTCCAGGAATCGGCATGCTTTTAGAAAGCATCACTTTTGCGGAACTACTGTAGGTTGTCCTTTTCTCACATGATATGCTGCGAACTATGAATGAAAGGCAGCAGACGGATTCCATGTTCCTAGATTTCCGGGAAACATTTGACATGGTGTCCCAATGCAGGCTGTTAACGAAATTACGAGCATATGGAATAAGTTCACAAATATGTGAGTGGCTCGAAGACTTCTCTAGTAATAGAACCCAGCATGTTGTTCTCGACAGCGAATGTTCTGAAGAGACAAGTATTGAAGGACGACAACGAGACAATTTCTGAGGCGAGCTGATAGACTTGTTAGCGGTAGATCCGAAAACAAGTAAGTCTTACGCAGATGCTTCGAGAATTCAGATGGTAATCAATGGAGGGAAGGTAACGTTCTCTTCAAGGCACGCTACTGAGTAACTTTCGAGCACCGGCCTTTGAAATTGACTACCGGGCGATTCTACTGCCGCCAACATACACTGCCCGTAAGGGCCACAAAGATAAGATTCTAAAAATTTAGGCTCATACGTAGGCATATGTTGTTGTTGTGGTCTTCAGTCCAGAGACTGGTTTGATGCAGCTCTCCAAGCTACTCTATCCTGTGCAAGCTTTTTCATCTCCCAGTACCTACTGCAACCTACATCCTTCTGAATCTGCTTGGTGTATTCATCTCTTGGTCTCCCTTTACGGGTTTTTATCCTGCACGATGCCCTCCAGTTCTAAATTGTTGATCCCTTGATGCCTCTGAATATGCCCTACCAACCCATCCCTTCTTCTAGTCAAGTTGTGCCTCAAATTTCTCTTCAATTATATTCAGTACCTCCTCATCAGTCATGTGATCTACCCATCTAATCTTCTGCATTATTTTGTAGCACCACATTTCGAAAGCTTCTATTCTCTTCTTTTCTAAACTACGTATCGTCCACGTTTCACTTCCATACATGGCTACACTCCACACAAATACTTTCAGAAAAGGAGACGGCTAGTAGTGGTACAGGGTACCCTCCACTACGCTTTATTTATGTAGGTGTTCTAAAAGCCTGTGGCTAAGGGTCTCATGCAATATTGTTTGTTTTATTTGGCCTGTATAGATTGTAACCTATTCAGCAATCGTTTACATAGAATAAATAGATAGATGCACGGAGAAAATGCATGAACGCATATTTAGAGAATCGGAAGCTCAAGCCTTCAGTTTTTTTTCTTCCATAGATATTTAACAAATACAATGCTCAGTAAAGAAGACATATTTATGTTATCAATATACACTGTTTCTTAAATTTAATAGTAACTGATAAAGGAAAGGTGCCTAATATGAGACACACTTTTGTAAACCTATCTGAAAGACCTAAAAGTAAGTGCAATTGTATTTTTTATGATGATAAAAATATCTCTCATTATTTAATTTTACCATACAATTCTCGTATTTGCAGTGATAAACAATCTTTCAGAGTAGTTATAAAATCTTCACAAAGAAGGCATTTCGTAGAAATTAGATCAAGGTTTTCTAATATACAGTAATAATATTTTGCTTTAATTATTTTATTACAGAATAATGACATATTAATATACAATTTTTACATGTTCATTCATTTATGTTATCCTTCACTCATTTCACACTACTTAGCTTTATATTAACGACATCCGGGACAAACAAGATTGTCTTCTGTGACACCGCAATCTTCATGAGCCCAGCGATAACATTCCGTGCACTGTGCCCATTTCTCCCCGTGTTTGTCTTCAGAAAAGCGCCCAGTACAGAACAGACGCTCTGCGTCATCGTCATCACTGCTGTATGTATCCCCACTGTCATCAAGATGGACTTCGGATGCCGAGTAACTAGGCGATTCTTCTGCTTTAAGTATACGATTGGAAGATTTTCCACTCTTCTCCCCAAATAACTTTGTGGCTACTTTCTTGGCTTCAGCCTCTGATTTCTTGTTTAGATTCTTGCAATTGCTTCACATAAGGAGTTGAAGTTAGTAACGCAGCAGAACATGAACGCGATGTTTGACCTTTTTGACTATCTCCAAGTGGTTTTGCGATGTGTGGGAGAGGTCTGATGTCTGCCGGGCTGACAGCTTGACCATCACCGTCACTAGTTTCATTTTAGTTTTTGGCATCTCTTTCTTGAAGAGCGTCAGCATGGCGATGAACTGAAAATTCATGTTCCCTAAAGATGTTTCTGTTGCATGGGATGAGACCTGTTTTTGGGGGTGAAGACATTCGCAGATGCTTCCATTGTTGCTGTTCGGCTGTAAGCTGCCCAAATAATAACAATGAGGTGATAACACGAACTGGGTTACTTGCCACCACGTTTCAATCTCTTGAGCATAGTAGGTTTTCAAAGACCCTATAAATCCGACGTCAAGTGGCTGCATTTTATGCGTTGAGTGAAGTGGCAAACATAAAATATGAACATTGTTTCCACGTGATTTATCTTTGTGTGGGAATAATGCCCATCAAGAACCAAAATGACAGGGTAATTTGAAAATGGCTTTACATGACTCACAAAATGATCAAACCACTGAGTAAAAATGTGAGTTTCTATTCAGCCACTTGGACGACAAGCTGATATTGATCCTGCAGGTGCGCCGTCCATCAATTCCTGCTTGATATTCTTCCTTGGGAAGACGATTAGCGGTGGAACATAAGTGCCAGCTACGTTCATAGACGTTACAACTGTGATGAGATTTTCCCTTTCTGCTGAAGTCAAGGCAGCTACTTGTCTCTTCCCTTTCATAGCAATAACCTTGCTGTGTTTGTGCTGCACAGACGTCACCCCAGTTTCGTCAACATTGAAGACTCGATGCGGGTTATGGTTGACTTTAGATAGCACAGATTCGTAAATATCAAAAAATCTCCCTAAATTTTCTGGAGTGAAAACTTACACTCTTGCTGCTGCAAGACCCTGAGGAGTTCTTGACAAAATGCGATGTCTCTTAAGGAAATCTCGGAGCGATTTCTTTCCTGCTGAAACGTTTTCTGAATTGAAGGGACTCTTCAGCCTATTCCTGACACCTAACTGGAAGGCCATGCTTCGTATGTCCTTAAATTTAAGAGCATAAAATCGCTCTTCCATTGCAAGGCAGTATTTCCCTAGTTCATCTTCCAGTTGAGATGAGAGAACAGGCCTTCTGCCAAGATTAACACCAACCAGCTTCTCGGGTGTACGAGTTTTATCCTTCACATACCTCTCCAAACTACATTTTGGTAGAGCAAAAGCTTTTGAGGCTTTCAAGTACCCCATCTCGCCATTTCTCACACATGTAATGGCACAAACCATGGTGTCTTTATCCCACGTTTTCCTTTTAGGTGCCAATGTCATCTACAACGAATAAATACAATAATCAGACATAAGTCTTAAAGGACTTCAACTTCTATGTGAACGGAGTACTTTGAATTTGCAGTAATATTGATCAACTTCTGAGAAAAATACTTCCTTGCAGGAAAGTTCCAGAAAAAATTCCAATTTCTGATTATAAGACTAGTCAAAATAATCCCTGTTCATGATAATTTAATCGAATTAAAATAAACGCAGTTGCCAAAATTTTACTACAATAGATGATAAAATATTGTTATCTCATAATAGTATAGTGTAAATTACATATAACAAATCGTGAGAGAAGGAGTTCCCCCAATATGCGATAGGTGTCGTAATATGCGACACTGTCGCGTATTTGGATCTCCATACTATCGCATATTAGGAATTTCGCCATCTTACACAAAGAATCACGCACTTGCTAACAACGTTCGTTGGAAAATGAACCTAATTGTCAATAACTATAGGTAATACCGCCACAAATAACAACAATAAAAGAGTGCAGTAATATCCACTCAGCTTTAAGCTAAAATATTGTCTTAACACCGATGTCGCAAAAACTCCAAACACAAGAAATTTTGTATCAACCTCTACGTACTGTGTCCGGCTCAACTATGGCGTCCTACTAGCTGTGTCGTCGTCTGGCACGCAATAGACGTGTTTAAGAAACTCTCCACCAGAGCGCAACCCCTAACATGAGCACAGTTGGGGTGTCTTATATTAGGGAAGTATCACATAATAGGCACCTTTCCTCTACAGATAAATGAAAATAGCAGTTGTTTTCAATCGACAGATTTTTTCCCTATACTCTTAAGGAAATTGACAACCACTTTATAAAGGTGAATGTCTTCATAAACCAAAAGAGAAGACCTTGATTGAGGGATGAGGTAACCCATACAACTGTAGTGGACTTTCTACTTCGAAGGTTGTACCGGGCAAAGTGCACACTAGATGACATCCGATGCCCTTCATGCTTCCAAAACTGTCGCTACTGTTAAGGGATACAGGAATAATGGTACCACAAAACCAGAGCCAAGAAGGACACCAAACTGTGTGGATTACCGTCTGCGAAGAATCAATATTCGCTGTCACGAATGACGAGACTTCAATAAGCTCTCGAAAGTAATATAGAAATAGCAGCCGCTCTACCATTCTCGCACACCAAGAGCTTTAATTGTTGCTGGTATCTGACCTCGCGTCGTGTTAAACCAACTAGTGTTGCAGCACCTTAAGGGTGATCCTCACATCCCCTCGCGTGTGCTTTTCACGAGTGTAGCCTATTTCATCACAGATGCAGTTATTAGTCCCCGGCAGTCTCTGATCATGAGGATCCGCAGCAAAGTATATGCCTTGCAGAGAAATTTTAAGTAGTTAAATCCTTATCGTTCCTATATTTAAACTATGTAGTGCTTTGTTTGGTTTTAGCTAGGCCTGCTTCGGCTGCACTGCCGTTATAGAGAATGATAATAAATGGTGTGCGTTACCTGTAACGAAGTTATTGTTATGCATCAAAAATACAATATTCTTCGCTAAAACGAAAAAAAAAACCATGGGGCACAGTTTTGTAAATTAAGGGACAAGGTACGCGAATATAAATTCAAAACATGGAAATATGAACTTGGTTTTCATCAAAACATTTTTGAGAAACATGTTCGGAAAAGTGAAATCATTATGATAGTAAGTTTACGAATTGCCCATGAAATCGCCAAACAAGGCAGGTCATTCATTGACTGTGATTAGATAAAAAGAACTGCATTCTGACGAAATCGAACAACGTAAAGCAATTCTTCTTTCAACAGATACAAGTGGCGCGTTGAGCTGAACGTACTTTTGGTGCTCTTAAAGCAACATTTCGTACCGCAGAGAGCACAATAAGAACAGCCATGAAATACGAAAAGGAACACAGCATTTGTTAAATCTGCCACTGAAGACACCTTGCAAATAATAGAGGCGAAACGCTTATGGCAAGAAAAATTTATTTCCTTTGGATGTTATTAGAAGGCTCTAAAATACAGTAGTCATAATAGTAATAATTACACAGAACTGAAGATATCATAACAATAAATATTTAAGAATGATATTGTTTGTGATTTATCAAATAGAAGAAGAGACGTCTATGTTTGCTTGATACTCAATAGCCCTAACGAATCTATCGAGACCTCATGTACTTTCTTTCCTTATTTTTTATTTTTGTGCAAGGTAATCACGCATTAAAAATGAAAATTGTTATAGCGTAAAGTCAAGCGCCGGTATGCCAGTCGGGAACGATAGAGAAGGGATGCCCGGGAGAAGACGTCAGCCAATCGCACGCTGACCGACCCCTCTCCACGACGACAACGCGACGGTAGGGGCCCCTATGTGAAGAGGTCGTAGCGCTGCACCCGACTGGTCGAGGCCCAGTTCTATAGCAGCTTCACGACTAGCAGCCTGGGTACAAGCGTTAACTCTAATCGCTTGCTTGCACTGTCTGTGTAACACGGACTTGGCAATTTTGTTGTACTGAAGAGGTTCCTACTTTCTCTGTCGCCCTTTGCTTGCGACACATCTGTGTAACCCAAAGTTAAGTATTGTATTGTTACGTTTTGAAACAAAACTCATTAATACGATTTGTTTAAATGTTTTTTTAGCGATCCGAGAAAGCAGGCTTCCTAGAGGCCCGATATTTGATGACTAGGCTGGATTTAACAGAAGTCATTGATGTGCAAGCTGATGAAACCATGAAGTTTCTTCCAGAAAAATCAAACAGTTTGCAACAGCTTTGTTACTTGTATTTGGCACTTCCTACAGGCGTGAACAAACATTTTCTTTATTTATATGATTCTTCAATTTCTCCAGGCATATTTTATGACGAAATAAATCTCGGGTGAACAGCCTGGTAAGAGTGTGCATAGGACATAATATTTTGACAATCGACCACGTTGCTGGGCCACAGTGTGTATAGGAAGAAGACGCACACCGATTTGTACCTGCATTCGGATAGCTGCCACCACCCGGCACAAACGAATGGTGTGCTCAAAACTCTTGTACACAAAGATCACACCATCTCCGACACGGACAGTCTCCAACATGAATTGGACCATCTGAAGACCGTGTTTCGGAGGAACGGTTACTAGGAAGACAAATTCGGAAGGCTCTACATCCCACACCTGCAACACCGGCGGAAACTGAGGATGAACTTCAGGAGGCGGCGGCCTTGGCTATTATTCCGTTTTGTGGGGCCTTATCCTGAAAAGTTGGACGCATTTTACGTAAACACTGAGTGAAAATCATCTTCCGTCCTCCAAGCAAAACCAAGAGCCTTCTTGGTAGTGTCAATGACAACCTTGGTCTACGTAAATCAGGGGTTTGTCAGATACCTTGCCATTGCGGTACTGTATACAGAGGGCAGACCATTCGTACCATTGAGGGACGATGACGAGAACTTCAACGGCACACTAGACTGCAATAGCCCAGTAAGTCTGCAAACGCTGAGCATTGCCTGTCGGAACTCCACAGCATGGATTATGACCAAACCAAAGTCCTGACACAGACTTCCAAATACTGTGTCATGAAAGAAGCCATAGAGATCAGAGTAAGGGAGTCACAACTAAATCGTGACAGCGGATACATCCTTAGCAAGGCGTGGGAACCCGCTATCACCCGGGTTAAGAAGAAAAAGGGTATTTCCCAGAGTGTACCGACTTCGGGGGAGGAGGGAAGAATAACGAGAGCGGTGCCGGCGGACCCTTCTGAACGAGAAGACCTAGGACGCAGCGCCCAGACGGCGGGAGAACGGACGCTGTACCTGGACCGCGCGGGGCGCGGACCGCACCGACTCATAGGAAGCGCCTGAGGGAGAAGCGGCAGGGGGATTGTCCTATATATACTTGGCGCCGGCCCACCGCCGGTCAGTACATCAGCGAACCTGATGATAGCAACGTGGTAGATTGCCGAAATATTGTGTCCTATGCACACTCCTACTAGGCTATTCACCCGCGATTTATTTCGTCGCTTTATTTATTAAAATTTAAAAATTACATGAATATGTGGTATCTGCTCTTTAGGACATGTCCGAAAGAACAGACACCACACAGAATCCACAGCTGTTATACGTTATATGTAAATCGAAGGTGGAGAGGGGAAGAAAGGAAAGAAAAGGCAGGGGATCACTTCTGTCAGCTGCTACAGGACATCAAGCTGAATCAGCGGCGACGAGTGCGACTGTGCGGATGCACAGATGCGTCCGACCTCCTGTGGGAATCTCGGAAGAGCGAACACGGAGGAAATGGACAGGTGATGTGGATAGGTGGCGCTCTGTGGCGATGTGGATCGGCCGTGAGGCGACGAGATAGCCCGTGCAGCAGCGATAACGCTCTGTCCCGGAACGCGCAGTGGTTACCGCGCTTGCCTGCCAAGTGGGAGATCTCGGGTTCGATCCCAGTCCAATCCACATTTTCACTCGTCGCCGCCTATTCAGCGTAATGTCCCAATGGAGCTGGCAGCAGTGATCCCCCTCCCTTTCCTTTCTTCCGCTCTCCACCCTCAATTTGCATGTAATGAAATTTAAAAAAAAATCTATATGATGAAGTAATGTCAGAGATGAAAGTTAACGAGATATTTTACTCTTGCAACAGACAATTAGAGACAGAGATAATTTTGTATTGAAAAGAAAAAATTTCTCACAGCTTCCTAGATACATTAAGGAGTAGTATAGTATACATGAGGTTTTCCAGCAAAAAATTAAAAAAAAATTATAATTTAATTTTTTAATTTCTGAAAAAATGTGTTAACGGCCTCCAGTGCGGCCCTCATAATCAAGCAGGTTGGGGATCTCTGATTTATAAGAACGCCTTTTGAAAATCATCAGCGGCCAGAGAAAGCAAGTGTGGTTCTGTTCAAATAATTTCCGGGTTTGCTGTCGGGTGACGTCGTTGACCACCGCCGATATTTCGGCAGGAGCACACTCTGCCATTCTCAAGGCAAACCCGTAAATTATTTGATCATTCGATTCGCCGGGAAAAGTTAAGGTCTCACAACTGTGGTTATACTGTTAAATACTCTACCGACGTAGTAACTGCTTCAATGGTTCACGACGAAACAACTGTCAGCTTCCACAACGTTCTCCGACGTGACGCCCCTGAACCAGTGAAGCAAATGTGGATCTCACAAATAGGAGCTGCACCCGAGACTTCCTCGTTTGTATTGACCAACCGTGGCACATTGATACACGGAAATGTCTGGTCATACTCGCCGAGCAGCTCTGTCCACCATGAACACAGGACGTTAAGTGTTTCCAGAGACAATGTCCTGTTCAGAGTTAGAACCCTTTCCAAAGTTAAGAAGTTAGGAAATTTTCCGAAGTTAGGACCGTCTTTACCTACAGAAACTTTCCCGCATTTTGTGACCAGAATGCTTCGTTTGGACAAAACAGCTGCACGAAATATTTATAATGGATTGTTTTACAGAAGAGTTTGTCAGTATTCATGTTCTTCCAACTTGGTCTTCTTGAGATATCTGGAAGTAGCTACAGCTCTACATATAGTGGTTTGCGTGAATAATGGTGCGTAGGTTCTTGGGACATTTCAACGTTGTCTGCACGTCGTCTGATTTTACGTACACCCCCCACGTTCTTTGTTCGGTCCGTTTCGCGCATCGCAGCGCGTGTTTTTGTAACTTCACAGCTCCAAATGAGACCGCACCGCCAGGTCGCGCGGCGGTGTCGTTGCGGCACAGTTTCTCGCACCGAGCGTCAGGAGAGAACCGCGAAAGGTGGGGCGGGGGGTGGGGGGTGGGGGACGCGGGAAGGCAGTTCTGCTATGTGCTCACATCGGCATGGCACATATGGGCAGCGAAAGTATTGCCCATCCAAAAAATCGGCCTTGCGGTGTATTGACTTTTGTTGTCACTGATTAGTGTTTCGTTTTTCGCCGTTTAAGCGCTCCATGTCTTTTCGTTAGTTCATAATACACTCCTGGAAATTGAAATAAGAACACCGTGAATTCATTGTCCCAGGAAGGGGAAACTTTATTGACACATTCCTGGGGTCAGATACATCACATGATCACACTGACAGAACCACAGGCACATAGACACAGGCAACAGAGCATGCACAATGTCGGCACTAGTACAGTGTATATCCACCTTTCGCAGTAATGCAGGCTGCTATTCTCCCATGGAGACGATCGTAGAGATGCTGGATGTAGTCCTGTGGAACGGCTTGCCATGCCATTTCCACCTGGCGCCTCAGTTGGACCAGCGTTCGTGCTGGACGTGCAGACCGCGTGAGACGACGCTTCATCCAGTCCCAAACATGCTCAATGGGGGACAGATCCGGAGATCTTGCTGGCCAGGGTAGTTGACTTACACCTTCTAGAGCACGTTGGGTGGCACGGGATACATGCGGACGTGCATTGTCCTGTTGGAACAGCAAGTTCCCTTGCCGGTCTAGGAATGGTAGAACGATGGGTTCGATGACGGTTTGGATGTACCGTGCACTATTCAGTGTCCCCTCGACGATCACCAGTGGTGTACGGCCAGTGTAGGAGATCGCTCCCCACACCATGATGCCGGGTGTTGGCCCTGTGTGCCTCGGTCGTATGCAGTCCTGATTGTGGCGCTCACCTGCACGGCGCCAAACACGCATACGACCATCATTGGCACCAAGGCAGAAGCGACTCTCATCGCTGAAGACGACACGTCTCCATTCGTCCCTCCATTCACGCCTGTCGCGACACCACTGGAGGCGGGCTGCACGATGTTGGGGCGTGAGCGGAAGACGGCCTAACGGTGTGCGGGACCGTAGCCCAGCTTCATGGAGACGGTTGCGAATGGTCCTCGCCGATACCCCAGGAGCAACAGTATCCCTAATTTGCTGGGAAGTGGCGGTGCGGTCCCCTACGGCACTGCGTAGAATCCTACGGTCTTGGCGTGCATCCGTGCGTCGCTGCGGTCCGGTCCCAGGTCGACGGGCACGTGCACCTTCCGCCGACCACTGGTGACAACATCGATGTACTGTGGAGACCTCACGCCCCACGTGTTGAGCAATTCGGCGGTACGTCCACCCGGCCTCCCGCATGCCCACTATACGCCCTCGCTCAAAGTCCGTCAACTGCACATACGGTTCACGTCCACGCTGTCGCGGCATGCTACCAGTGTTAAAGACTGCGATGGAGCTCCGTATGCCACGGCAAACTGGCTGACACTGACGGCGGCGGTGCACAAATGCTGCGCAGCTAGCGCCATTCGACGGCCAACACGGCGGTTCCTGGTGTGTCCGCTGTGCCGTGCGTGTGATCATTGCTTGTACAGCCCTCTCGCAGTGTCCGGAGCAAGTATGGTGGGTCTGACACACCGGTGTCAATGTGTTCTTTTTTCCATTTCCAGGAGTGTAGTTTTCAGTTACATTGTAAATAGGATGTTTAGGTTTTTATGTTGGTAACGTCACGTAGCGCTCTGTATGAAAATCAGTGGTTGTGCTGTGTGCAGTCTGTGGCTGGTTGGCATTGTTGGAATATTCGGTATTGTAGTGTTGGGCAGTTGGATGTGAACAGCGCGTAGCGTTGTGGAGTTGGAGGTGAGCCGCCTGCAGTGGTGGATGTGGGGAGAGAGATGGCGGAGTTTTGAGAGCGGATGATCTGGACGTGTGTCCATCACAGAGAGTAAATTTGTAAGACTTGATTTCATAAACTGATATATATATATATATATATATATATATATATATATATATATATATATATATATATATATATATATATAATGACTTTGGAACACATACTACGTTCATGTGGACATTTCCACTGCAAGCTCTAGAAACTGTCAAGAAGCAATCACGAATAACGATGCTTTAATCGGCTCGTCGTGACGAAAACAGCATTTCACTGCTTGCATGCACGCTATCAGCTTCAATAAACTAATTACACAAAAGGCTACACAAATGAAGCAGTGATCGGTATTATTTAAGAAGTATGAGTATCGTGAAAGAGTGTCGTGATTTGATATATTTATTTTGTTGAAATGTATTTCTGACAAAGGCAGATCTGTTTTCTTGACAATTTTTTTCCGAACGACGTGAACTCTTCCTCTGCACACTTGACTAGCTTCCGCATTCCTATCGTGCGCATTATCCTCAACTGCTGACGATACACTGACCATTGTGTTGTGCCACGTATCAGTAGTTTACTTTTATAAATGACAGCTATTTTATTCGCGGACTACGCATTGTCAGTTTGACAAGGCGTAGGTGAGTAACCGGCATCAGGCATGTTGCGTGCCATTCCGCCTGAAGGGTTCGATCGTCACTACTTTGATGCTGCTCAGATGAGTACAAGGAATATAATCCTTTGCTAAGTTTCCGTTCCAGTCGCTCTCTGTTATAAGTACTATAGGTTAAGGGATTCAACCAAAATTCCAACAGTATTGGCGACTTATTTTTGTGTGAATTGTTAACCTTTTCTCATTCGAAGAAGCATCAACATTTACGAGCAGATTTGAGAGTACTTATTTTGCCAAAACACAGTATAATTTGCACAAACTCATTTTTGCAGCAGCTATTGTGACCGACGTCTGAAATATTTTCTCATTAAACAAATAACTGGCGACCAGAGCCGACCGTGGTAGCCGAGCAGTTCTAGGCGCTACAGTCTGGAACTGCGTGACCGCTACTGTTGCAGGTTCGAATTCTGCCTCGGTCTTGGATGTGTGTGATGTCCTTAGGTTAGTTAGGTTTAAGGAGTTCTAAGTTCTAGGGGACTGATGACTTCAGAAGCTAAGTCCCTTAGTGCTCAGAGCCATTTTTGGTGACCAGAGAATCAATAGCTTACGAAAAACCTCATTGTCCCGGTTTGTGGTAACATAAGGGAAGAAATGTCATGTTTATTTTCATAGTAGGAATCTATTGTCTCACTAGCTGTCGATAACTCTTAAAGAATTACAGTCACTGGAATAAAAAAATAAGATAGGAGTTTCCGATAATCGTCATAGATAAGAAAGTTCAATGTGTTTACGAACTCGCAAACTACTCTGCTCTTTGTGTGCCATCATTTGCCAAAATCTCACTTCGATGTCTCGAGCGGCTTAGGAGATATGAAGGATGTAAGAATATTTCATTCCCCTGGGCGTGAGATCGGGAGTGAATGTGCTACATAGGATCCATTTTCTCGAGATCAGACACACATGGAGACCTCCACCCAAGTCTAAACAAAAATTCAATATGTTATCTAAATTTCATGCGCAACAACATATGGTGTAATACACACCAAACGCAAAATCATAGCGACCCCTACTTTTCATTGCAAACTTTTTGAGTTGTGCGTAGTGTCGTACTAAAATGTGTGTATCACAATAAGCATGACAATTAGCGAGATTATGGGCACTTCGCCACGAAGCTGACATATAACGCTACAAGTAAGGTAAAAATCAAATATTTGCAGTGAATAGTTTCTGTAAAATCGTTTGAGAAAGATATCAAGGTGCGCTCGCTTGGTTCTGTGAGCGAAGAGCGTCGTCAGTCGGCGCGTACGAAGTACAGTCGCACCAAAAAGTATTGGCACACGTGGGTATTTATCGTTGCTGGTTAGAAACGCCGCACCTTCCGGTACACAGCACATGTACGTGCTACCTCACATACCAGACATTACAGTTCTGCCCACAGTACCTACCATTGACAAAGAAATGCAGTGTTAAGGGTAAACATGTATCTCCTCTGCACACAAAAAGTATTGGCACAGAGCGTGGCTTCTCGGTATACTGCTGGGTTTTCAGGTACCGGAACGCCATCTGCTGATGCAATAGACACTGCGTGTTGTTGATTTTTTTTTTAATATAGTGTGTAGTGTGCACTGAAGAGATCATCCTTGATGACTTATTCTTCTAGGATGGGATGTAAGGATAAAAGGAAAACACTTTATTTATTACACATTCAGTTAGGCTTGGGCACGCAATGCGTCCTTTAGCCTGCTGTCTTTGGTGATGTCTATCTCCTGTGGTGGGAGAAATGTGTCAAGGCTGTTATGTGTGACTGCTTCCTCGTGTTATGACAGATTGCCTATGGGGGGGTGAAACGTTATTGACTTAGGTACTCTATACTTGTGGGTTTACCGTTCCTAAGGGCATCGATCTTGTCAAAAACTCGTAGAGCCTTGTCATGGACCTTCTCTTGTATAGTGGTCTCGTGGAGTGCGGTGCGGATGTCGACGTTTCTTGTCCACCATGGAGCTCCTGTGATCCATCGATAGCAAATGTTTTGCAGCGCTTGGAGTTTGTTGTAGTTGGAGGCGCACGTAGTTCTCCACGAGGTGGAGCCATACAACATTGTGGGTTCCCGTTGCCTTATACAATTGGTGTTTAGTCTTAGGGTTGAGATCCTTACTCTTGTCGTCAATATGCTGCGTAAAGAGTAATTTTTTGTCAAGGTAGACACCGAGATACTTCACTCCCGGCGACCATGGGATAAATTGGTCAGCTATTTGGAGTCTGTCGTTCAGAACTGGTTTCCTCCGTGTGAATAGAACGGCTGCCGTCTTCGTCGGGTTGTTGGTTATCTTATTTTGCAGCGCCCAGCGTTCCATTACAGCAAGTTGCCGCTGCATCCAAGCGATTAGCTGGTCCAAGTGTCGTCCAGTTGTCAGAAATGCCGTATCGTCCGCATGAAAACTCGCCGTAACAAGGGGGACTGTTGGGATGTCATTTATATATAAGTTGAAAAGCAGAGGCGAAATGACAGAGCCCTGCGGAATTCCTGCGGGGATCATTTTCATTTCGGAGTTTTTGTCGTCGACTCGGACATACAGTTAACTGTCCTGCAGAAAGCTGTCTATGAGTCTAACGTAACAATCCGCAATAGGGGTAGTGCGATGCATTTTGAAGATAAGGTTGGGCCGCCACACCTTATCGTAAGCTTTTTCGATGTCAAGGAAGACACCAATCGTGAAGTGCTGCTTGTTGTATCCGTCGTGTATCCGTTCGGTGATCCGTAAGTTGAAGTTCGGCAGATAACTTATCCTTGAAACCGAATTGTTCGGGTCGTATAACATCATGCGCTGTAAGCGTGTCATGGAGCCTCTTCAACAGCACTCTCTCGAGCACCTTGCCAAGGGTCGGCAAGAGGCTAATTAGCCGGTAACTGTTGGGTTCTGCTGGGTCTTTGCCTGGCTTGGGTATTGGAACTACTCGAGCCGCCTTCCATGCCGTAGGAAAATATCCCTGCAGAAGACAGCTGTTGAGAATTCGGGTAAGGAGCACAGTTGGCTTCCTGATCAAATGTTTCAAATCTGTGTTGCTTATGGAGTCGTTGCCCGGCGCATTATTCCGAGTCTTCCGATAATTTTACGGATCTCTGCTGGTGTGGTGAGTTGTGTGCGGCTCTGCACAGGCGCAGTACGAAAAGCAGTCCATTCTGCTGTAACGACGGCTTCCTGTTCTTGCAGGCGGACGTCGTTCACGGGGGTCGCTGGTGTAGACTTCTGTTCTTGATAAGTCTTAGCATACAGCTCCGCCTGGGCGAGATCGTCATAGAGGAGGCCATCTGGTCCTCTGATGGCTCGTTTAGGTGGCCGCTGGTGTCGTATGTTCTTGACTACCTGCCATTCGTTCTTGGTTCGAAGTAAGAATTTATCCATCTTATCTTCCCAGACCTGCTGTCGCCACTCGGCTACTCTCCTGTGCAGTTCTCGTGTTCTAAGACGTGTGTTTCTCGTCGATCGATCGGGTTCCTATAGCGGAGCCAACGTCGCCTGCTCCTGTTTCTCTGTGTCTTCAGTTCTTGGAGTAGAGGCGGGAACTCGTCGAAAGCTACTATAGGGTAGACCGTGTGAGTAGTTGCCCTCCGTTTGGCTACCTTTATCTTCTGCGTCAAAGTTTGTACCGCGATGTCGATGGTTTCCGGTGTTGAAACGTCCTGCGTCGGGCAGATATTGTTGTCAGGATATGTCTGAAATTGACCCTAGTTCAGAGTTTGTGAGGTTGGGGGCGGAAGGTTGGCCGTTGCGTTTTCCACTATGCTGATAACAGGTCGGTGGTCAGACGAAAGATCGTCGACGGTGCGCAGCTGGAGGTTCGTCTCAATATATTTGATGATAACAATATCTAGGACGTCTGCTTCTTGCCGATCGACGTAAGGAACCCGTGTGGACTCTCGTGGGCCATGGACTGTGATGCCCAGTTCTTCTTCCATGGCAATCAAAGTTCGTCCGCGAGGGTTCGTACGCCGGGAATTCCACGCGACGTGCTTGCTGTTAAGGTCACCTCCTAGAAAGATTTTGTCAAAATTGGTGAAGATACTCCTTAGGTCGTCTGGCACCAGGTTTTTACCGGGGCTGTTGTACGCCGCAATGAAAGTGATGTTGCCTGCCGCCGATCGAACCGTTACTCCTGTTGCCTCCAGATGTTGGAGGTGTGGTAGCGTTTCATGATGGTGCCGCAGTTCCCTTTTAAGCAGAACTGCGGACCCTCCAACTCATTGGCCTTGTCTGTCCGTTCTATAGACATACATGTTACGAAATCTGAGCTCAGTTGACGAAGGTGCGTCTCCGATACAAGTGCGATGTCGATTTTGTGACGTTGTAAAAATTCAGTGAATTCTGTTTTCTTGGGTTTCATTCCATTGGCGTTTCATATACAGATTTTCAGGTTTCTCGTGGTCGCAGGGCGATCCATCTTAAGGTGTTCCAAAGGCCTTCAATACACTTTCGATTAAAGAAAGTATCCCCACTAGTTGTTGCTGCACGGCGGTGAGAAGTTTCGCGACATCAGAGAGCGCTGGAGCTACGGATTCCATCAAATGAGCTGGTGAGAAGTAGGTTTCCGGTTCCGGTCGGCGTGGTGATGCTGCGTGGGCGTATGAATAATGCTGGCGGTGCTGTCGAGGTGGAAGTGCTTCAGGAGGAGGCTGTGTTACTGGCTGCCGTGTCGCCGCCGGCTGTTCTTGTGGCGTTGGCTGACGGTGGGGCGAATGGTGTGTCGTCAGGTTGGAGTTCCGTATTACACGAGTCCTCCGTTGAGAGGGCTGCGGGGAAGATCGCTGTCTATATTTCCTGAGACGTTCCTGGTACTTCTTGTGGTGTCACCGCCAGACACCACACTTGCTAGATGATAGCCTTTAAATCGGCTGCGGTCCGTTAGTATACGTCGCACCCGCGTGTCGCCAGTATCAGTGATTGCAGACCGAGCGCCGCCACACGGCAGGTCTAGAGAGACTTCCTAGCACTCGCCCCAGTTGTACAGCCGACTTTGCTAGCGATGGTTCACTGACAAACTACGCTCTCATTTGCCGAGACGATAGCATAGCCTTCAGCTACGTCCTTTGCTGCGACCTAGCAAGGCGCCATTGTTGCTATTGATATTGTAAATAATGTACAGACAAGAGCTACGTTCAACATTAATGGATTAAAGTTAAGTATTCCACCATCTGCGTCCGTTTTTCTAAGTTCTAATTTCCTTGTCCTGTTCCAGACCTCACGCCAGCCTGCGTGAGCTTAAACGCGTGCCTTTCGGCTTCCTCTAAATTTAGTGGGTTGGTCTCCTGCCAATCCTCAACACTTCTGGCAGCCACGCCATGTGGCAGGATGGTCCTTTTCACAGTTAGCCCATTTCAGCGGAGCCCCTCGGGGATGAGTACATGCTGAAGATCGGTGTTGCCCTCCACATCGAACGCAGCGAGCAGATAAGCTGCAATAATTAGCCGTATGTTCGAATCGCTGGCAGTGGCGACATTGAACAGGTCCTTCTTGTCTGTTGTAGGTTTCAATAACGACTTTAGTATATAGAAGGTATTTGATGTCGTAAATCTTGTAGTTTTCCTTTTGGGCTGGCAACGTGACACAGTAAGCATCTTGAGGTCGTAATTGCTTCGTGTGGTCGTCTCGATTTTTAAACTGGTGGACGTTGATGACAGGGAAACCCTTCTCTATCAGAGTCGCTTTCAGTTCTTCCTCCGTAACTTCGGCAGGTAGACGTTTGACAACCACTTTGAGGTCCTTGTCCTCTGCGGCCTGATGTGTAAAAAAGTGGATGTCATTCGACACAAAGAAATTTATGGCCCGCCGTTGATCTTCATAGGAGTCAAAGTGATATTTGATCCTGTCTTGTTGGTAGATGGCCTTAAGACTGCCGTCAATATTCGCTTTCAGCGCCTTGTTGAGTTCCATGTAGTTCTTGGTATGGTAAATAGTAACGGGCGGGACTTTGCGTAGTAAGTTCCGGCCAGAGCCATCTGTCCCCTCCTTATCTGCTTCGAGATTGACATCACTCGTCTGGTCCATGCATTCTGGAACATCCGTATTATCTTCCGTCGCAATAGCCGCATAACGGTAGGAAGGATTCAGTTCTTCTGGACGTTGCCGCTTCCGAGAGTTGTTCTGCTTAGGAGAAGCGTTGAGTCGTTTTCTTTGGCGAACTAGTGTAAAATCGCCCTCTCCGTCGGTGGGCTGCATGGTCCAAACTTCTTCAGAGGACATTCCCTCCATTTCATCGTCGTCTTCTGGAGGAGAAAATTGTTCCACGTCGTCTGTTCTTCAGGCTGTGAAGTAGGAACTGTACTAGTGCGGTTGTCGTATACTTCCTGACTTTGCAGAATCGTGTGTTGTATTTTACGTCTTA